>NW_015387328.1:30905-52988 GCF_001527695.2 Protobothrops mucrosquamatus
AATAGAATAGAATAGAATAGAATAGAATAGAATGTCAGAGTTGGAAGGGACCTTGGAGGCCTTCTAGTCCAGCCCCCTGCTCAAGCAGGAGAACCTATACCATCTCATATTGCAATAACCGAAAGTGATGCAAAAATCTGCAAAGCGTTATTTAACAATTATAGAGGCAATAATGTGGAGCTGATGATTTGGCCCCAAGTTCATTCTTTCTGAAAGAACTACGTCAGGAAACAAAACATAGCAATTTAAGAGTCACTAAACTAGTTGCTTGCAAAGCCGGCAAGGGAAGGCATAACGAAGAACGGAAGAGAAAGCATTTAACATATATTATGCTAATAAAGAAAATAACTACCGTGTATACAATCTGATCTTAAAAGCATACGTTAATTACCTCCCCACGTACAGGAACTGTTGCAGATGTTAGAACTGTTACCTCCTCTTAAGATTAAAAGCATTCTTAAGAAAAGTTTAGGTAACAGGTCTAACTTTTGCAACAAACAAATACAAGTCTGTTTCAAAGGGCTGATGAAAAAAACTACCGGTCAGGCAGGCCTCAGTGTACTTCCATTCTTTTAGCAACCGTTCCAATTTACAACGGCACTGGTCTTCACCTTTATGACCGTTGCAGCATCCCCAGAATCACGTGATTAAAAGCTTGGCAACTGGCATATGCAACGTCCAGAGGTCATGGGATGGCCATTTGTGACCTAGGCATGCTTTTTTGACCGCCCCTTAAACCAAGGTTTGATGTACAGATAGCCCTTGACTTACGATCACAGCTGGGACCAGAATTTCTGTTGCTAAGCAACGCAATTGTTAAGTGAGGCACATCTGATTTTATGACCTTTTTTGGTCACAGTTGTTAACAAATCACTGCAGTTGTTCATGGTCCTTAAGTGGATCCGGCTCCCCCCCCCCAATTGACTGTGTCTGTTGGAAGCTGGCTGGGAAGGTCACACATGGCAAAAACGTGATGTCAAGAGACTGCAACCATTGGATATACGTACCAATTGCCCAATGCCCAAATTTTGATCGGGGTCACCATGAGCCCCATGCTGTGACGGTTGTAAGTGTGAGGACTGTTCATAATTCACCTTTAGCCATGCCCTTGTACCTTTGAACGGTTGCTAAACCAACGATTGTAAGTCAAGGGCTAGCTGTACGAAATTTGATTTTTCGAAGAAGTGGGCTTAAATCCTTGCTGCCTTCCATTTGCCCAAATCCAGCGGTTGTGAATTAGATGCCGAGCTTACTGTCATTGTGGCATTCGGCGTGGCTAAAACCAGTCTCCCGGCTCGAACAGACGCACTCTTCGGCATGGTGCAGCCTGGCGACTTCCTCGTCATAGTAACTCATCAGCTCTGGAGTTGGTGGACCATCAACCGGACTTCCCAGGCAAGGTGGAGCCTGCCAGAAGGAGATAAAGCAGACAGGTGATTCGACCTGGTTACCTGGGACAGGTAAGCTTCTAACGAGAATGGATGAACAGAATATAGATATCAAGCCACATCTGGGATAGATGCATCGCAGCAGGGTTTTTCTCTCTTTCTTTTTTTCCAGGTTTTAGGTTAGAAAAACTGAGTCCATTGAGTGAAGAGAGAGGGAGGGAGGGAGGGAGGGAGGGAGAGAGAGAGAGAGAGAGAAAGAAAGAAAGAAAGAAAGAAAGAAAGAAAGAAAGAAAGAAAGAAAGAAAGAAAGAAAGAAAGAAAGAAAGAAAGAAAGAAAGAAAGGAGAGGTGTAATTTTGGTTCTTGAAGCTCCAGATTCCACTGACCTTCACGGCTGGCCCCAACTTCTCTTTAAGTTGGAAAAAAAAGTCCAACAAAATAAAAGCCCAAAGGTTTTAGGTTAGAAAAACCGAGTCCATTGAGTGAAAGAGAGAGAGAGAGAGAGAGAGAGAGAGAGAGAGAGAGAGAGAGAGAGAGAGAGAGGTATAATTTTGTTTCTTGAAGCTCCAGATTCCACTGACCGTATCAGAAACCAGTTTTAAACCAGGCTTGGCATACCAAGGATGCTAATAGGGAGGACGAAATAGTTCAGCCACTGCAGGGAGAAAGACTTTAGAAGGGATCGTATGCAGGGTGTGTGGCCTGGATATTGAACTGTGGGAAATGGGGTTAACTCTGATGATGTTTCAGCAAAAAACAAATTTGATTTTCCCGTCCCACTTTTCTGTTCTTTAGCGGCCTTCTCTTCCAGTGACAGAAAAAGTTTGCTTACACCAGGACTCCTCAACTGGGGCCAGAATTTCCATCTCTAAACAAGGTGGCTGCTAAATGGGATGTGCTCAATGTTATGATCTCTTTACCATGGTTGTTAACTCTGTGCCAAAAACGTCTAATTATCTCCCGGTGACTCAAATTCTTCTGCAAATAATCTCTCTTTAAGATGAAGATTATTATCAGTGGCGTAGAATAGCAGCAGACATTACTGAGATGCTTGATGCTCATTTAAGTCCCAGTCATTCATTCACCGATGTTTAAATCCATCTGGGTGAAAATATAATTATTCTCTCTCTGTTTCTGTCTGTCCATCCATATTGGAATAAGTGACCAAACCCGTGAACAATCTATGAATATTTAGACGGAAAAAAGTTCCACTGTATTTCAGGGGCTGAAATAAGAGCAATTTGGGAGATCGTAAAACAGTTTTTCTCAACCGTAGTTTGTTTTAAGATGTGTGGATTTCAACTTCTATGAGTAGCTGAATAATTCTGGAAGCCCACACATCTTTGTGCTTGCTGGCTGGAGAATTCTGTATGCAGCGAAATTTCATTTTGATGTATGCCGATTGGTGTACATTCAAAGTGACAATAAAGTAGTAGTAGTAGTAGTAGTAGTAGTAGTAGTAGTAGTAGTAGTAGTTGTTATTATTATTCTGGGAGCTGAAGTCCACCCATCTGAAAGAACATGGCTGGGGAATTATGCAAGCTCAAGTCCACACATCTCAAAGTGCCCAAGGTTGAGAAACACTGATCTAGATTAAGGTTATTATGCAAACAGATCAAGAGTATTAATCCTTGAACTCTACTTTACAAATCCCAGGGGGGTGGGTCACCCAATTTGCAAATGCAGTGTTGGCAATAGGCCACCCATGAATGTCAGGGGTTCTTTCGCTGAACGTCTGCAGAACACCAGTATTAAATATTTCCCTTTTCTTCCAGGAAATACATTGGATAAAACCCTGCAAGAGATTTTGCTTAGCTTGGTTGCTTTTTTCACCTTTACTTTTGCTCCAAATGCTTCTGCAGTGCCTTGAGGGGGGGGGGGTAGAGAAGAGAAGCATGCTGGCTGAGGAATTCTGGGAGTTGAAGTCCACCCAGCTTAAATTGGCCCAGGTTGAGAAACATTGCTGTAAGACATTCCTCCCAATTAGTTAAGGAGATTAAATCAAGAAGGGCTACGTTGGTGGCTACCCTTAGCTTGAAGCCCTATCGATCTGATCCAGAAGTTCTCTACCTTTGCTCATGTGCTACTCGGAGGAGGAGAGCATCTGTTGTAAAATGAGGGCAATAGGCAGCTCCTCGTCATGTCAGTGGGTGAAGATCTAATTGCCAGTCTAAAGTGTCAGGTAAACAAAATCTTCAAAGGATGACCTCGAACCCAGCTCAGTGACTAAGCCTGCAGGGGTGGCGTTGGAGAAGGCTCGCCGTGTGATCCCAACCAAACCGTGATCAGATCTTCCGGGGATTGATTAAAAGAGGCATTTCCTGTATTACCTCTTCCTCCTCCAGCCTCGAAAACAGCTGGATTTACTAATCAACCACACATCACGGTTGAGTCCTTTGAGTTACGAGCCCAGCCGAGCCCCAAAACGGAGGTGGCGAAGTGAAACATTTCTTAAGTTGAGTTGTGCCCCCCCTTCACGATTTTTCTTGCCACCGTCGTTAAGTAAATCACTGCAGTTGTTAGGAACCCCGTTGTTGAGTGGATCCGGCTTCCCCAATGCCTTTGCTGGTCAGAAGGTCGCCCAAGGGGATCACGTGACCCTGGGACGCTGCAACCGTCACAAGTACATGCCAGTTGCCAAGCATCGGAATTTTGATCACGTGACTCATGCGGAGGCTGCAAGGGTCGTAACGGTGAACAACCGTCATGCCTTGCTTTTTTTCAGCGCCGTTGTAACTATGAACGGTCACTAAAGGAACTGTTGTAAGTCGAGGACTACCTGTAAAAGCATAGCAACCTGGGTATCTTTGAATGCTTGACTGCCGGGATCTCTGTTTTTCAGACAGGCCCCACAGAGCCTTTGAACCTTCGCCAGGAGTTGCCAACCACTGCCAAAGCTTTGATCACGGCACGATCGTGGCTGCTGCATCTGGATTTTCTTTCTTTAACCAACCCCCTGACACTACCACCACCCCGGCAGCTGCAGAAGAAGCAGAGACCCAACAGGTGAAGCTACTCCAGCCTTCCACTTTTAACTTGGGGAAATGTCGCTTGCTGAATGGATATTTTTTGCCAAGGGATTAGGAGGTGATGAGCAGAATGTGTTTTTCAGAGCCAGCTCTCTTCCTGTCTCTTCACCTGTACTAAAGAAGGGAAGGAATCTCACTATAAATAGCCCCAAATATGTAAATATTTCCAAGCAGGGAGTTGGTTCAATGCCTTGGCTATTTTTGATTCCCTACCTTGCGTCTTTTTTTTTTGTCTGTCTCTCTCTCTCAGCCAGAACAATGTGGCTTTGTAGTTGCTTGGCATACATCTTGATAATTTCAATTTTGGCTTCCTTCTTTGATGCTACGAACCCTGTTGACTAAGCCTTCAGATCTCTTACTCACAGTTTATGACATAAACCACACTACCAAGCGGCGTTGCACAATTTGTGACGTTTCTCTCTCACTAAGGCTGTGTGGTCATAAAACTCTAGTTGGTTACCTAGGGTTAATGTCACCTAGTTTGGGGCATGAAGCTCAGAGGGTCCCCAACGACCCTCAGTTCAACGCTGAGATACAAATATTCTCCTTTATTGGTCCTATAATCCTCCAAGCCAAATCTAAGAGTTTCACATTCTAGCAAAATGTGTGAATCAACTTTCTATCAGCTTATTCTTTCCCATATTTCAAAATTCCTGACTTGTGATAGTAATAGCAAAGGAACGACACCCATATCTTTCCTTTTAATATTAGTGTTTCTTAAGCTGATCTTTCACATCCATACAAGCTTGGCTGTTTTGGAGGACAAAAAAATAATAATAAATTCTCGTGGACGGCTTCCTTTCAAAAGTTGGAAAGTTTGTGACCATTTTCCCGAGATTCCCATTCTTAGATAATGGCTAAATATTGACCATCTTCAGCTCGTTTTTACGTATGATTAAGCCTGGCTTTCCAAGAATGAAACAAACAGACCATACATATCCCCTCTAGAGAGATTCTACTTTGACATTTTTCATCTACTAATACAAGTAATCCTTGACTTACGACCACTATTATCTGCTGCTAAGTGAGACAGAGGTTAAGTGAGTTTTAAGCCATTTTACAACCTTGCTTGCCACAGTTGTTAACTGAATCACTGCAGTTGTTCATTTAGTAATACGGTTGTAATTGACTTGGGGATCACGTGACCCCGGGACGCTGCGTCCGTCATAACTGTGAGTCGATTGCCAAGCGTCTTGAGTTTCGATCCTAGGGATGCTGCCGTGGTTGTAAGTGTGAATACCGGTCATAAAAGGTCACACTTTCTTCAGTGCCATTGTAACTTTGAGCGATCACTAAACAGGCTGTCGTAAGCCGAGGACTCCCCCGTACGTGAAGGAACAGCCTTGGGCGACTCATTGAATCAACCTGATAGGGATCTTGTTAACAAAAAAAATTATACAGCACTTTCCCCCCGTTTCATCAATTAACATCCAAGAGAGATAGAAGAGAAGGTCTAAATAGGGCTGGTGCCAGGATGGTCAGAAGCCCCATGGCTGGGAATTATGGGAGTTGAGGTCCAGCACACCCACAAGTTGAAGAAAGTTCTTGGGTCCTGCGGTGTGTTTGTACCGCCTTTTTATAACAGGTGAGGAGGAAGAAATAAGAATATTGGGAGCTTAGTCACCCCAAACATCAACCCCCACATCAGTATCCTTCCGGGGGGGGGGGAGAGAATTGGGGGTCAGGAGGGAGACCCTGTCATTTTAGCAATCTCCTCCTTTCCACCAGTCAGCACAAGCCCCTTGCCCTGTCTGAGGTCTGACCCATTTCTCCATCATCGCCTTCAACGGAAAAGATACTCACCCCAGATCACATAAGTTGCTTGGAGAAGACAACCAAGTCCTCAAGCTCTAAAGATCTCCTTTCTTCTCTACCCTACGGGTACCCAAAGTGTCAAATTGGACGAGCTGGAGGGATTTTTTTACAGCTCTTGGCAAGGCACCGGTCCTCAAGATTCCTCTCCTTGCCTGCAGAACGTCTTGGATGCGTTCCTCCTCCAGAGGACTTTCCAGGACAAAGATTGCAGCAGCTCCTTAAATCTCCCTCAACCTGTTTTTGGGCCCAGATTGTGAAAGGCAGCAAGGAGGGGTGCGAAGATGTGCGGGCGGCTTTCGCCATTCACACCTCCACCTCGACACAGGAGAAGCACGCGGGCCAGACTGCGGGAAGCAAACCTAACCAAACCCTGGAATTATTTTGAACGTGGGTGTCCTCTTTTTTTTTTCTTCCTTTCCTTGATGTTCAAGTTCATTTCTTCCCATTCAGCTTTGGATGGTCCAGGTTGTGCCAAAAAGATTGAACAAGGTACAGGAACATGAGAATGCCGGCATTAATCACTCAAAGAGTGAGGGTGACCTTATCCATTCGGTCACGTCAGACTCTCGCTGGTTCTATGGGCCGGATGTTAAGTGAGTAATGGGGTAAAGTTGTGGGCTTCCCCCATTGACTTTTCTTGTCAGGGGGTTGCAAGAAAGGATCACGTGACCCCGGGACCCTCGTAGATATGAGCCGTTTGCCAAGCGTCCGAGAATTGATCACGTGCCCCTGGGGAGGCTACAACGGTCGTAAGTGTGAGAAACGGTCCTAAGTCACTTTTTTTCAGTGCTGTTGCAACTTTGAAGGGTCACTAAATGAACTGTTGTAACTTGAGGACCCCCTGTATCAGTCTTAACCCGCACTTTTAACATTCAGCCTTGCCTTTTCACACCACGATCTTAAAGTCATGTTTCTCAACCTTGGTAGCTTGAGAACGGGTGGACTTCAACTCCCAGATGTCTCCAGTTTAGCCAGGCTGGCTGGGAAATTCTGGGACCTGAAGTCCTCCCATCTTCAGGTTGACAAGGCTGGCGAACCCTGAAGACACCAGAAGTCCACCACCAGATGTCCACCACCAGAAGTCCAGATTCTCTCAGGGAATTGCAGTTTTTAACCCAGCAAGCGATAAAGTACCCAATGGAATTAATGACATTTATTTAGCTGGATCCCTCTTGAGTGACAGGACACCAAATGGACTTTTATCCTTTCTGTGCCCATTCTTGACTCTGATGCCACCTTCTTTGGGGAATGTAGCTTCTGACAGGCTGGGCAAACACCCAACGTGGCTTTCCCCACCTCCAACATGTTGTTGTTGTTGTTAATTGCGAAGTCGTGTCTGACCCATCGCAGACCCCATGGGCAACGTTCCTCCAGGCCTTCCTGTCCTCTACCATCTTCTGGAGTCCTTTTAAGTTCACGCCTCCTGCTTCAGGGACTCCATCCAGCCACCTCCTTCTCTGTCGTCCCCTTCTTCTATTGCCCTCAATCTTTCCCAGCATTAGGCCCTCTAACATGTCACATCCCAAATCTGGATCACGTTGAAAGCCGTGGGACTTCCTTTATGAATCAATATGGGAGTCCGGTACAGATCGAATCCATTGTTTCCCGAGAATATAGGCACCCATTCAAGGAAGACTCAGCCAGCTTCAACTGAGCCTTTCTTCCAAAGAAGGAGAATGGTGGAGGATTTGTAATCGGCCATATTTCTAAGGTAGGTTTCTGCCACCTCCTGGTGGTGGTGATGATGTTGGTGATGATGTTTATCCATTCATTTCTGTCCGATTCTTGGCAAATTTATAGGCCAGATCTCTCCACATCTCCTGATTTTGCACTATTCCTTTGAGTTTTTTCTATGCTTTGGTTGGGGTCAGCTTTGAGGGTGCCCATCTGCCACGGTGATCTCCCTGCCACGAAAAAGCACTGCTGGGGGCACGGAGAAGTAATTTTCAGCAATAACTTGGGCTCCTTCTTCCCAAGGAGTTAGCAACTCCATTATTACTTTTTTTATTTTTTATTTTTGGCCATGGAATCCATAGCCAAACCAGTTTCCATCCTCTGCGTGATGGTGGTGCTGCAGCTGTAAACGAAGCTTCCCAACCCCACCTTTTTTCAATGTCACATTGGGTCCTGAAAGGTGCTGGGCATGTAAGACCCCAGTGGGGAGCCGTGGAAGGGTCTGCATTGTGAAAGACCACAAAAGCTTGGAACAGATGAATGGAATGAAATGGAATGGAATGGAATGGAATGGAGGAGAGGAGAGGAGAAGAGAAGAGAAGAGAAGAGAAGAGAAGAGAAGAGAAGAGAAGAGAAGAGAAGAGAAGAGAAGAGAAGAGAAGAGTAGAGTAGAGTAGAGTAGAGTAGAGTAGAGTAGAATAGAATAATGGAATGGAGTAGAAGAATAGAGTAGAGTAGAGTAGAGTAGAGTAGAGTAGAGTAGAATAGAATAGAATAGAATAGAATAGAATAGAATAGAATAGAATAGAATAATGGAATGGAGTAGAAGAGTAGAGTAGAGTAGAGTAGAATAGAGTAGAAGAGAATAATGGAATGGAGTAGAAGAATAGAATGGAAGGGAAGAGAAGAGAAGAGAATAATGGAATGGAGTAGAAAAATAGAATAGAATAGAATAGAATAGAATAGAATAGAATAGAATAGAATAGAATAGAATAGAATATAGAATGGAACAGAACAGAACAAGAATAGAATAGAATAGAATAGAATAGAATAGAATAGAATAGAATAGAATAGAATAATGGAATGGAGTAGAAGAATAGAATGGCATGGCATGGCATGGCATGGCATGGCATAGAATAGAATAGAATAGAATGGGGGAAGGGCACTATCCTCTAACCTCCCCTCCATGGGTCTCCAGGAAGGCTGAAATGCAATGCATTGGCCCTCTTCTAACTGCTGCGCCACCACGGCTCAAATACTGCACAGGTGTTTACCTTTCTGTTTGCTTCCACCGGATCATGCTCTTCTCCCTCGGTGTCCATGTGGGCTTGGCTGCTGCAACCTGGCTGCACATCAATGAAGCTCAGCCTGCGTCTCCCTCACCTGTTGACTTTAGGGCTCCTGTGGAAGTCCTCAATTATCCCTTTCTTTTAATCCCTCCCATGGCTTCCCTGCCCCCCACCCCCCCTCCTTTCTTTGATTTTGTGAATGGCAGAGGAATGCCGTGACTAACCCTTGGAGCAGCACAAAACGTGGGACCTTCTCCAATCAAAATAATTATTAGCCGTGTGAAGCAGAAAATCAAGCCGGACCAGGAATAGCGGTAGATGCTAAGAGAAAGGAAATTAAACACACCTTTCCTTCTTCTCCACGTGAGTTATGGCACGGGCACTTATTTATTTTATGTTTTTTTTTATATATGTACATAAATGCGCAGCAAAAAACTCGTAAATCATAGTCACGTCACCGCAGGATGCTGCAAAAGTGGTAAAGGCGAGCTGGCTACCGAGCGCTCAAAAGGCGGTCACGTGACCATGGGGTGGGGGTGTGGTGGGTCAGGTGGGGTGGGTCAGGTGGGGTGGGGTGTGGTGGGTCAGAGATCAGAACTTCGAATCAGACCGTAGCGGCGCTTCCAAATAGAGTGAGCTGCGGTACAGTTTTGATCTGTCTCAATTGGCTCAGAAGTTTAGATAAGATGAACTGTCAAGATCCAGCCAGTTTCTCAGTTTCCTTCTGTATTTCCTCCATTTCAGCTTGACCAATACAGGCGACCCTCGACTTACAACAGTTCATTTAGTGGCCGTTCAAAGTTGCAACGGCACTGGAAAAAAGTAACTTATCACCGTTTTTCACACTTACAACCGTTGCGGTATCTCCCTGGTCACGTGATCAAAATTCAGCCGCTGGGCAACTGACTCGTATTTATGACAGTTGCAGCGTCCCGGGGGGGTCACGCGATCCCCTTTTGTGGCCTTCTGGCAAGCAAAGTCAATGGGGGAAGCCCGATTCCCTTATCAACTGTGCTACTAACTTAACAACTGCAGGGGTTCACTGAACAACGGGGGCCAGAAAGATCATGAAAAGGGGCAAAATTCACTTAAGAGCCATCTCGTTTATCAACAGAAACGTTGGGCTCAGTTGTGGTTGTAAGCCGAGGACCACTTGTACGTTTTTGTTCACGTTTCGTTCTACATTGCCATTTTAGATGTACATTTCATTATTTGTATGCGTATAGCCCTATTTTAGGCCAGGGGTAGGCAGCCTTGGCTCTTTTATGACTGGTGGACTTCAACTCCCAGAATTCCTGAGCCAGCATGGCTCAGCATGGCAACCTCTCCCTTTCCCCTCAGCGTGGCTGGCTCAGGAATTCTGGGAGTTGAAGTCCACGAGTCATGAGGGGGCCATAATTCCCCCATGCTGGCTCAGGAATTCTGGGAGTTGAAGTCCACCAGTCATGAAGGGGCCATAATTTCCCCATGCTGGCTGAGGAATTCTGGGAGTTGAAGTCCACCAGTCATGAGGGGGCCATAGTTCCCCCATGCTGGCTCAGGAATTCTGGGAGTTGAAGTCCACCAGTCATAAAAGAGCCAAGGTTGCCTATCCCTGTTAAATCTAGGCTTTTGTTGAAGAGTGTAATAGTGGTGTAACAGGAAGTCTGCAACTGCCCCAGATTGAACTAACTAGGTATCCACCCATCTGGTTTAAGGATACACCAAAGGAAACGTCGCAGTGTGACCTCCCTATTTTGGGGTGATTCAATCAAAGGGACTCTTAGCTTGCACCCCAAGAGTCCCGAACACCCCACAGCTCCCTTGTGCCATAAAAGCCTTCTAACAAATTAAACCGCGATGCTCAGAAGTAGACGAAGAAAGTGGGGAGCGTCTAAGAGTAATTACAGGGTGATTCTTGCGGATGTTTTAATGTTTAGACTGCCATTAAGTCCAAGGAGGGTGTTTCTCGTCTCTCGGTTACCTTCCGCTTTTCTTCAAACCACACAGGTGTGCTGGGCTGTTGGGAAAGCACCCCAGTTTCCTGCAGTGTGTTTGCGTGGCCAGGATGTACCGTCACGGAGGAAGTCAGAAAACACAATAACTCGGTTGGCCCAAGCTGCACAAAGGCTTCATAGGATCAGAAAGACCGTGGTTTAATGCACGCTTCTGTCAAACCACCTCACATCCTGGCTCTGTTTGCAACAAATTTGGTGACGGAATGATTACAAGGAGAAGGCAAAATGGTTTGCTGGTTATTCGGGGTAATCGCAAAACGGAGACATGAAGGACAGCAGATTCTGCAAAAGATTCAGTTGTGCTGGGGGAAGTAGCCCTTGATTTACAAACATTCGTTTAGCGACCGTTCAAAGTCACACCAGCACTGAAAAAAAAATGACTTACAACTGGTCCTCACACTTACAACTGTCACAGCAGTGATCAAAATTCACATTTCAGCAACCCCCTTTTCAGCTCGCCTGATTTCCATTTGTGACCTTCTCAGACAGTTTCTGGCGAGTAAAATCAATACGGATTCATTTAATGACTGCAGTGATTCAATTAACAACCATGTTTTTGGAAATTCAGTCATCCAGATCGTGGTTGTCCCAAAGGTGCTTTTTCCAAAAGTAACTGGACTTTTGTTGTTTTTCCTTGAAGACCTTTCGTTTCTCCTCCAAGAAGCTTCTTCAGTTCTGACTGGACTGTCGTAGTTTTTCCTTGAAGACCTTTCGCTTCTCATCCAAAAGCTTGTTTAGTCATAAATCAAGGACTGCCTGTACTGGAAACATAAGCTTGTTTGTTTGTTTGTTTTAAAGCATTTTGAAAGCATCCCTTAAGTGTCCTGGAAGAGCATTCCAAGCATAACAAATTGTAAAAATTGCTATGCCTTATTTTTGTTCATATGAGGATGGCTGAGATCCTGGAGCGTATCTGGTTTCTCCTGATTTTTAGTTTTGCATTTGTAATATTTCTTTTTAAGAAAAAACAGCTGTTTGGTCCTGGGAGGTGCGAAGGAATCTGTGAACCATTTTTTTTTCCAAAGTAGGTTTTACTTACATATGAATCGGATGTTGGAAAAGAAAAGGAGGGCTCAGAAACAAAGGCTGGGAACTCAGGATCGTCAGTAACTGTGTTGGCTGGGGATGATGAGTTCTGTAGTCAGAAGAAACTGGAGTGAAGACGTTGTTTCAACATTAAACTCCTTGGTTTTAAACTCGCTGCACCCAATTGTCCTTAGCAGCAGTTACTAAAACAAAAACAAAAACAACTATAAATCAACTATAAAATTTGAAGTATTTATAAGTGTCTCATTTGGCTCCGTCTTAACTGAGACAAAATCATTAAGGAAATTAAGTTAAGAACAATGCCCAATTAGCATAGCTTCACCCTTTCTAAATAGGATAGGCATTAAAATGAAGCAAACCAACCAGGCAAGCCCGTTTTGATGCTTCTTTCAATTACAATGCCTGGATAAGGTCACGCAAATGAAATGCCAGATTTTGCTGGACTGACCAGCTTTAGTCGCATTTAAATCGCTTAAGTTGGATTCTTTTTTTTTATTTTATTTATAATACAATTAAAACAAAAATGGACATACGTGGCATTCCAGAGTAAATATTGCTAACAATTTGTTTCTCATGATACAAAAACTTAATACATCATCCTTAACCTCTATATAAACCTCGTTCTTCTACACAATACAATTATATATACAGTTATATGTACAATTATGTGTATGTTTCAATCCTATCGTTAGCTTAAGATCCGAGTGGTTCTCCTTGATTCATACCAGCGGTAAAATTTGTCCCAGATTTCAAAATATTCCAGTTCTGTCTTATCTTTCATAGCCATTGTAAGCCTGTCCATCTCTGCACATGATAAAATTTTATACAGGATTTCTTCTTCCATTGGAATTCCCTTATTCCTCCAATTTTGAGCATAAACCAATCTGGAAGCCGTTAGAATGTGTAGCATCAAATAGAGTACGCCTTTGTCATACTTCTGCGTTGTTATACCTAATAGGAAAAATTCTGGTTTTAACTCTACCACTCGCTCTAGTATTTCTTCCAACCATTCTTTAACCCTAGTCCAAAAATCACAAGCTCGCGGACACTCCCACCACATATGATAGTATGTTCCAATTGCCAGATTACATTTCCAACATTTAGAAGAAATGTTGGGACCCATTTTAGTTAATCTTATGGGCGGGAGATGCCATCTGTAAAACATTTTGTAGAGGTTTTCTTTGTAAGAGGTGGCCAGAGGAAGCTTCTTATTCCTTGCCCATAATTCTTGCCAAATGTGCAGATCGAAGTTTAAGTTGCTGTGATCAATTTAAGTACTGTTATACAGGGAGCCCTTTGTTTAGTTTGAAGTTATGAAAAAGGGACTTACAGCTCGTTTTCACTGTTGCAGCATCCCCAAGTCACGTGATCAAAATTTGAGTGCTGGCAACTGGCATGTATTTGCGACGGTTGCAGCGTCCTGGGGTCCTTGTGACTTTCCCATCCAGCTTTTGACAAGCAAAGTCAAGGGGTGAAAGCTGGATTCATTTAACAACTGCACGATTCACTTGTTTGTTTGTTTTATTCGTATCAGAGGCACCACAATGAAAATAAGGCAGGCTATATGACGTAATGTTTAAAATATAAAATACAAGATTAAAATACAAATCGAACAGATCTTGCGTCTATGGAGATTCTCAGTCAGCCACATTATGGGTGTCCCAAATGTGCTTTTTCAAGTGGCAACTGGACTTTTGTTGTTTTTGCTTGAAGATGTTTTGCTTCTCATCCAAGAAGCTTCTTCAGTTCTGACTGGACTTTCGTTGTTTTTCCTTGAAGACCTTTCGCTTCCACTTCTTCAGTTCTGACTTCAGTCCAGTCAGAACTGAAGAAGCTTCTTGGATGAGAAGCGAAACGTCTTCAAAGAAAAACCAGAAAGTCCAGTTGCCTCTTGAAAAAGCAACTTTTGGGGAAATCTTGCCCAGAAACTAGAAATATTAATTGTGTTCCATCACACTTCCAGGAGATCCTCAAGTGTACACTGATCAGGAAACAATGGGCAGGTATACTTATGTGGTTGTCTGCATATCACTACAATCACAAACAGCAGAAGCAACCGGATAGCCTCATTTGTTCAGAGTGTCTCTGGGACTTAATTGATTGTTGTATTTAGAAGATGATGGCTGGCTGGGGAATTCTGGGAGTTGAAGTCCGACCATCTTATAATAGCCCACGCTGAGAAAACACTAATCCGGAAAGACTTGTTGAAGGAAAAGTCTTCATTGTGGTTCAGTCCAAGCCGGGAATAAACAACGTGGCAACTGCTTTAGAAAGAAGGTTGCAGTTTATTGAAGAGGAGAGCCAGACAGAAAAATGGCTCTGGAAGAAAAGAGAGAGAGCCCAAATAGGGAGTGGGTTTTTATATCCTCTGGAGCCTTTTGCTTGGAGTTGTTTCCTGTTCCTGTTTGAAGCTTTGTATTTCCTATGTCATCTATTCTAACCTGAGTCTGGGTGTGCTCTTTGGCATCTGTGGGTTAATCCTATTATGTCCTGTCCTAGAGTTTGGGTGGGGTATGTAGATTTTAGGTGTCTTTGTCTTCCTAAGCTTCTAGCTGGAGGGCTCTAACTTTCCTGAATGGATTATCACAACTGCATTTCTACAGCTGGTTTCTGCTTGGGGGAGGGAGACTTGGGGCTATTAAGAAAAAACAGGGCATGCTTTTCTGCCTTCTTTAATATTTCCTTCTGGGGGGGGATGACTTCCCACAGACTGAATATGTCTTCTGATATCATATTTCTAGCAATTTCATGGACGTCTCTACGCGGTTCACTTTGAAGAGCTAAGCTGAATAGGATCCGGTTGAGAACTTAATTAAAAAAATCTGATTTTTTTTTCAAGGAACCATGCTGTGACAGCCATAGCCACCTCCTCCCCCTATAATTAATGGACTAATCAGCAGAAATTGCTGATACTTGCTATTGTTTTCTTTCGGGAAGACGTTATTATATATGAGTCAATCGGGAAAGCATCCATCATATACTCAATGAACTTTTATGAGTCAATAAATATAAAGCAAGTGGATAAATAAAGCTGGGAGAAAGGCCCATGGATAATTAAGCGATGGGACTCTCCCTCTGCAAGATGGAAAGATGGGAGAAAAAACAGATAAAAGTCTTCCTTGAGTTGAGGTGACTTAATGAATGTGTAGATGCTGTTTTTGTGGGTGGTTCCCTTTGGGTGTTTTGATACAGGAAAGCAAATCCTGTCTGAAGGGTAGCCGAAAAACTCCTAAGAGGAACAGTCATGATCACCTTTTGTGACCTTTGGACAAGCCAAAGTCAATGGGGAAGCCAGATTCACTGAACAAACATGTGGCAAACTTTAACAACTGCAGTGATTGACTTTAACAACTGGGGCAAGAGAGATCGTAAAAGGGGGCCAACAAAACTCACGTAAATTTCTCACTTAGCAACATAAAATTGGGGCTCAGTTGCGGTCGTAAGAGGAGGACGACCTGTATTGGAAGTGGTGGGAAAATACCGACCTTGAATCCCAAGATTTAAGAAACAGCCTTTTATAAAGTTTTGATTGTTGACTTACAGGGTAAAGTACAAACGGTTGCAAACCACGCCCCTTTCAAAGGAAATTAAACTTAATTTCCTGGCACCTTTTCGAAAGTTCTGCTTTTACCCAGAGGGCATAAGAAGCAAACCATCTTTAATCCACCAACTCCAGCAAACCCCAAAATGGCTTTTCAACAGCCCATCTTAAATCCGGTGAGTAGGGAGAGAATTTCCACAGGGAATTTTTCTTTGGGGGGTGTGTGTGTGGGAGGGGAGATTTCCCCTGCCCCCCAATGTATGGTGATGGGCAATGCAGAGCAGAGACTTAGAGACACTGAGACAGGTTGGTCGCCTGAGAGGAGGAGAAGAGAGTAAATGCAGCTCACCCAACACTTACTTGCACCATCTCTCAACAAGGATCAATATGAATAAACAAATTGCTAAGAATGGAGGTCAAGGATGGGAGATGTTTCATTGTCCTCAGTTGTGGGTCAGCCTTCAGTCTGAAAGTCAGGGAGAAGGAAAGAAGGAAGGAAGGAAAAGAAAGAAAGAAAGAAAGAAGAAAGAAAGAAAGAAAGAAAGAAAGAAAGAAAGAAAAAGAAAGAAAGAAAGAAAGAAAGAAAGAAAGAAAGAAAGAAAGAAAGAAAAAAAGGGAGGGAGGGAGGGAGGGAGGAAAAAGAAGAAAAGAAAGAATGAACGAGAAAGAAGGGAGGAAAAAGAAAGAAAAAAGAAATGGGAGGGAAAAAAGAGATAGAAAAAAGAGAAAGAAAGAAAGAAAGAAAAAGAGAAAAAGAAAGAAAGAAAGAAAGGGAGGGAGGGAGGAAAAAGAAGAAAAGAAAGAACGAAAGAGAAAGAAGGGAGGAAAAAGAAAGAAGAAAGAAATAGGAGGAAAAAAAGAAAGATAGAAAAAAGAGAAAGAAAGAAAGAAAAAGAGAAAAAGAAAGAAAGAAAAAGAAAGAAAGGGAGGGAGGGAGGGAGGGAGGAAAAAGAAGAAAAGAGAATGAAAGAAAGAAGGGAGGAGAAAGAAAGGAGGGGAGGGAAAGAAAGACAGAAAGAAAGAGAAAGAAAGAAAAAGGAAGGAAGAAAGAAAGAAGAAAGAAAGAAAGAAAGGGAGGGAGGGAGGAAAAAGAAGAAAAGAGAAAGAACGAAAGAAGGGAGGAGAAAGAGAAATAAATGAGGGGAGGAAAAGAAAGAAAGAAAAAAAGAAAGAGAAAGAAAGAAAGAAAGAAAGAAAGAAAGAAAGAAAGAAAGAAAGAAAGAAAGAAAGAAGTTGTTCCAATGGGGTCTTTCCTGTGAAAGCAAATTAAGCTCTTACAGGTGTTTCCTGCAAATGGTAGCAACAGATTGACCCTGTTTTGCCTCAAGCTAAGCAGAATTGAACCTGGTCTGTCCTTGGCTGGACAAACATTTGGAGACACCCCGTCTGTCCGTCAGACAAGGGTCGTTGGAAAAGGCATCTTGACAGAAATGTTTTTGTGAGCCTAATTTTATTTCCAAGCATCGGGAGGGTCCTAATTCTTGAATCGGAAACCGTGTTCATGAAGACTAAACTTAGGAGAATAAAGCAGCTTTTTTTAAAGTCAAGGGAAGTGGTTAGCAGTGGTTTAACTCTAAGCCATTTGCTATTTCCTGCTTTCTTGCTATCAACCACGCAGGAGAAAGTGGGTGTCTGAAGTCGATTCTGACCCACAAAAACACATTCCAGCCGAAACCTGTTAGTCTCCAAGGTGCCCAAACCGTCTTGCTCAACCGTGGCTGCTGGAAGATGGGTGGACTTCATTTCCCAGAATTCCCCAGCTCGTGTTAAAAGCTTAAGCCTGAATCTCGTGTCTCGACTAAGTCCCCTCTCCACCACCCCGGTTGAGCTTTGCCCAAGCAAGCAAACTACAGATAGTTCTCAACTTATGACCACCCTGTAATCCAAAATTTCCATTGCTAAGTGAGACAGTTCTTAAGGGAGTGTGGACCTTTTCTGCCACCGTTGTAAAGTGAATCACTGCAGTTGTTAAGTCAGTCACACGGTTATTAAGTGAATCTGACTTCCCCGTGGACTTTGCTTCTCAGAAGTTGCAAAAAGGGATCACATGACCCCAGGATATTGCAACTGTCACAACTCTTAGTCAGTTGCCAAGTGGCTGAATTTTTGATCACGTGACCCTGGGGATACTGTGATGGTTGTAAGTGTGAAAAACAGTCATAAGTCCCTTGTAACTTGGAACGGTCACTAAATGAACCATTGAAAGTCGAGGACGACCTGTACTATGACTTAGTGTGGACTCCAGTTTCTGCTATTATTTTTAATTTCATTGTATCGGCTTCCTAGGCGTAAAGTCCTAGAGATGCTCTCCCAAAATTGACGGGGAATTTGAACGTCAAGGTGGAAGATCTGAAGGTTCTCAAGGGGGTGATAATATCCATAGCCAGAGAGATTGAGGCTGCAATACAGAGAGTCCTCCACTTACAACTTACCATTCATTTAGCAACCGTTCAAAGTTACAACGGCACGGATGTCCCTCGCAGCCTCCCGGTGGTCACGAGATCAAAATTCAGGCGCTTGGCAACTGGCATGTACTTATGACGGTTTCATCCTCTTGGGGGTGACATGATTGCCCTTTGCAACCTCCCATAGACAAAGTCAGATTCATTTAACGACCACATGACTCACTTAACAACTGTCTTGCTTAGCAATGGAAATTCTAGTCCCAATTGCGGTTGTAAGTCAAGGACCACTGATCAATGGGCTTAGGGCACAGATCCGAGTATATTTGAATTCCGACACAGGAGGTGATATTTTTTCCCCTCTCCTCTTTATCCCGCAGTGCGTTCCCTTTTGCAGCTCTATTTTTGGGGGTCTCAGCGAAGGAAAAATGATTGTGATTCAAGGTTGCGTCTCGTTCTCTGCCAAAAGGTTGGTTAAATCTCGATTGCGGTTAAATCTCGATTCCTTTTATTCCAGTTTCACCTCCTGCGTTGAAGCCTATTATTCTTTCACCCGGCTGGCTGCACTGCAGGGTGTTTTCGTTCATTTTATGGTTTCACGATCCCTGCTTTTAAGGAAGGAGAGGGACTGAAGTCCAAGGGCCGAGTGGCTTTGGAACCAGAGGTTTCGATCTTGCCCAGAGAAAGCGCTAACATCACATGCACAACCTCGCTGGAGCAGCTCAAAGTCCATTTTAATCCAGCATTTTGTTTCTTATCATAGAATCCTGCTGACCTGCAAGGTTATTAGGTCCAATCCCTGCTTCCTGCAGAGTCAGCTAAGGGAGATATGTCTAACCTTGGCAACTTTAAGACTGGGGACTTCAACTCCCAGAATTCCCCAGCCAGCATATATATATATGTGTGTGTGTGTGTGTGTGTGTGTGTGTGTATGTATATGTATATGTATATGTAAACGTTTGCTGTTATTTTAAATTCACTGGGTCTCTGTGTATTTTAAAGAACTGTTTGTGCCTCAGTGTTCAATTGATTTGGGATTGAGTGTGGCAATTTTCCAGGCCTGTGTGTGTGTGTGTGTGTGTGCATGCTTCTGTAATGCCCCTGCTGTAGATCATTTTAGAAGTCAAAGGTGGAGCTTGAAGGGCATATATTCAGCCACAGGGCCTTTGGTGTTCCAGATTCTCCGTGAACTTGGTCTGTGCGAATGGAGACATCGCCTTCCATTTCAACCCACGATTTGATGAGGGCAACGTCATTGTCTGCAACACGCAAGAAAAAGGCTGCTGGGGATCTGAGGAACGGACCTCCAAAATGCTCTTCCAGCCAGGGGTCTCTTTTGAAGTGATCATCAACATCAGGAGCTGTGGTTACCAGGTAAGGCCAAGAGCGGAAGGCTCTCTTGTGGACCTCTGGACATCCGTGGGGCCCTTGGCGCTCTCTGAGCTTTCTTGCAGATATTTCATTACCAGGTAGGTCATGCCATCAATGTTAATGAAATTCAGCTCAGGGAGTACCAGGATCCCCACAATTGTAGTTTCTTCTTCTTCTTCCTCCTCCTCCTCCTCCTAAACCCCACTCTGTCCTAGCACTGATGATGTTACCTAGTAACTGTGGGCTCACCAAGGAGCCCACAGTTCTCCTCCTCCTCCTCTTCTTCTTCTTCTTCTTCTTCTTCTTCTTCTTCTTCTTCTTCTTCTTCTTCTTCTTCTTCTTCTTCTTCTTCTTCTTCCTCTTCTTCCTTCTTCTTCCTCTTCCTCTTATTCCTCTTCCTCTTTCTCCTCTTGTTCCTCCTCTTCTTCTTCCTCCTCCTCCTCCTCCATTCCACAACCACCCCTCCCTTCTAGCATTGATGATGTTACCTACTGTAATTGGGTATTGAAAGTTCTGCAAGAAAACCACTAAGCTCAGAGAGCGCCAAGGACCCCCATTTCAGCCCTGAGCTACGAATATTCTCTTCCTTTGATATCCCCCAGGTGGCATCAATTTTTTCTCTGTTGCCCAGGTAGCCAAGCCATCATGTGATTTGTTCTTGGCTTAGGAAGTTGTGTGAATGCATAACTTCTGGTTTGTAGACCATGGTTTATGCAGGGATGGCTATCTTCAAAGCAGCAGGAGGGTGGGGTGCCAGTATGGATAGGGGTCACAGTTAGATGGCTGCCCTGGGACAGCTGATGGGAGTTATAGTTTAGTGCATCAGAGCGCCTGGTTTGAAAAGGCATCTGGAATTGCGCTAACTGTGGCGGAAGCTGACCTGAAGTCTCATCTCTTCTCCTTGTCTCTTCTCAACAGACAGACGTTTAGGAGAGGAAGTTGCAATGGTCACACACAGAGAAGACCTGTGGCTCTAGAGTCTAGACTCCAGACCATTGTTTCTTAACCTCAGCGACTTTAAACTATAAGGACATCAATTCCCAGAATTCACAAGCCAGCATGTTTTAAGACGTGTGGGCTTCAGCTCCCCAAATACCCCACTGTCACTATCAATGGTGAAAAAGTAAGGTTCTATATTTAGGCAAGAAAAACCAAATGTACAGGTATAGTATAGGGGGTACCTTGCTCAATAGTAGCAACTGTGAGAGGGATCTCGGAGTCCTAGTAGTGGACAATCACCTAAATAGGAGCCAGCCGTGTGCTGCAGCTGCCAAAAAGGCCAACACAGTGCTGGGCTGCATTAACAGAGGGAGAGAATCAAGATCACGTGAAGTATTAATACCACTTTACAAGGCTTTGATAAGGCCACACTTGGAATCCTGCATCCAGTTTTGGTCACCACGATTTAAAAAAGATGTTGAGACTCTAAAAAGAGTACAGAGAAAAGCAACAAAGATGATTAGGGGACTGGAGGCTAAAGCATATAAGGAACGGTTGCTGGAATTGGGTATGTCTAGTTTAACAAAGAGAAGGACGAGGGGGGACATGATAGCAGTGGTCCAATATCTCAGGGGCTGCCCCAAAGAAGAGGGAGTCAAGCTATTTTCCAAAGCGCATGAAGGCAGGACAAGAAGCAACGGGTGGAAGCTAACCAAGGAGAGAAGCAACCTAGAACTAAGGAGAAACTTCCTGACAGTTAGAACAATTAACCAGTGGAACAACCTGCCTCCAGAAGTGGTGAATGCACCAACACTGGAAGTTTTTAAGAAGAAACTGGACAGTCATTTGTCCAAAATGGTATAGGGTTTCCTGCTTGAGCAGGGGGTTGGACTAGATGACCTCCAAGGTCCCTTCCAACTTTATCATCATCATTATCATCATCATTATCATCATCATTATCATCATCATCATCATCATCATCATCATCATCATCATCATCATTATTATTATTATTATTATTATTATTATTATTATTATTACGCAACTTGAAGCTGTGTAGACTTCAACTCCCAAAATTCTCCAGTCAGCACGCAGGCTGGGTGAATTCTGGGGGTTGAAGTTCGTGAATGCTGACTGGGGAATTCTGGGAGTTGAAGTCCACATATCCTAAAGTGCCATGGCTGAGAAAATACCAAATCAAGGCGTTCTATGTTTATTTCTTTCTACATATATATTATTATTATTATTATTATTATTATTAATTGCATTTATATCCCGCCCTTCTCCTTTCGGACTCAGGGCGGCTGACAAATGATAAAAAGCTAACATATTACACCTAGTTAAAATTTAATTAAAACGAAATATTTGAGAATGTCCAATTTAAAAGTAATTAAAACCTCTATAAAATCCCCTAGGCCAGTCCCGCTTGCTGGAACAACCACGTCTTGAGGGCGCGGCGGAAGGAAGGGAGATCAGGAATCACCCTGATCTCTGGGGGCAGTTCGTTCCAGAGGGTGGGAGCTCCCACAGAGAAGGCCCTCCCCCTTGGGGTCGCCAGCCGGCACTGTCTGGCCGACGGTACCCTGAGGAGA
>NW_015387328.1:53180-59088 GCF_001527695.2 Protobothrops mucrosquamatus
ACTATGCCGAGGCGCTGGAAGCCATAGCCACTCGGTCTTGGACGGGTTGAGTCTGAGTCTGTTCCTCCCCATCCAGACCCTCACGGCCTCCAGGCATCGGGCCATCACGTCAAGGGCATCGTTGGGGTGGCCCGGGGTGGATATGTACAGCTGAGTGTCGTCAGCGTACTGATGGAAATCCACCCCGAAGCCACGGATATATACACACACACACACTTTCACTTCTCATTCTGTTCTTTTCCCTTCTTTAGGTTTCCGTCAATGGCAGCCAGTTCATAGATTACCGACACCGCCTTCCCATGCATCTGGTCCAGACTTTGCAGATCAAAGGGGACATCTCCTTGAGTTGGATCAATTTCACAGGCGGATTGGTGAGTACTGCCACTAGCATCTAACCCCCCCCCCCCCAAGTTCAATTTACCAGCATGGATTTTTGTAACTTGATTTGCGGGAAACAAGAAACGTTTGCATTTGGTGTACTGATGATGTTACCTAGTATGGTCATGAGACGTCTGCAAGAAAACCACCCAGTTCAGAGAGCACCAAGAACCCCACGGTTCAAATCTGAGCTGTAAATATTATCTTCTATCGGTACAGAGGTTTCTATTGCCTGGGTGAATTCTGGGAGCTGAGGTCCACACATCATCGAGTTGATTTCAGTTGGACCATCATTTTCCACTTTGAAAAGCTCACAGTCAAAACAGCTGCCTTTTAATAATAATAATAATAATGATGATAAAGTTGGAAGGGACCTTGGAGGTCATCTAGTCCAACCCCCTGCTCAGGCAGGAAACCCTATACCATTTCGGACAAATGGCTGTCCAGCAAAGGCTGCCTCCAAAAATTCTTTGCTTGGCAACGAAAGTCCTTCCTTATTAGGAAAAATGCTGCTAACTCCGGTTGTCCAATCATGAATTTGGGGTCAATCATGGATCCATACTTACCCACTGCTCCTTCTGCATTTCAGGTTCCACCTCCTTATGCGCCTCCACCTTACAATCCCAACCCACCTATGAATGTAAGTAGCATTTGAGTGTTTATTTACTGGTGTTCTGTTTGCAAAAAAGAAAAAAAAAAGATTGAGGCTGTGAATTTTTCAGCCTTGGTTTAACATCCACTTGTGCGGTGGCCGTTCAACGTTACAATGGCGCTGGAGGAGGAGGTTCACCATGGGTGAATCATAGTTGCAAACCGTTGTAGAGCCCCATCATGATCATGGTTGGGGTGCTTGGCAACCAGCTCACAATTATGACGGCCACAGCATCCTACAGTCACGTGATCCCCATTTGTCACCTTCACTGCTGGCAAAGTCACTGGGGAAGCTGGCAGGAAATCACAAAGACATTCCTGTGTCTTTTGTGCTTAATGACAGCATGCGATTTGCTTAATGGCATCAAACAGAACTGCCACAACCGCCCTTGTAAGCTGGCATGGTCCTGTGACGCCACACTTTAAGACTGCATTGCTTAGTGACAGAGTGGCTGGTCTCAATTACCGACATTAAGCAAAGCCTACCTGTTCTATGTATTGAGTATTTTACACTTTTGCTTAAGCCAGTGATGGCGAACCTTTTAGAGACCGAGTGCCCAAACTGCAACCCAAAACCCACTTGTTTATCGCCGGGTGCCAGGTGGGCGTGGCCCACTGGGTGGGCGTGGCTGTGGTCATGGCAGACTGGGTGGGTGTGGCCAAGCTGGGCATGGTCACCTCGATGTTGCTCATGGGGAGGGACGCCTGTGGGGGCCGGGCAGGGTTGGGGGAGATCCAGGGGGTCTCTGGCAGGTGGGGCGGTGGGCAGGAGGCTCGTCCTGTGGGGTGAGGTGAGGCAGGGCAGGGGTACCATTGTCGTAGGGCAAGGCGAGGTAGGGGCCAGGGTAGCTGCTGCCTGACACCATTGGCCCTCGCACACAGAGGCCAGCGAGCGCATGGATGCTGGGATGCATCCAGCCATGTAGGACCTCGACGAGTTAGTGGGTGGTTGAAGAGGGACGGTTGCCATCTCCGGGGCATGCCGAGCGTGCCCACAGAGAGGGCTCTGAGTGTCACCTCTGGCACGCGTGCCATAGGTTCGCCACCACAGGCTTAAGCCTTTGGACCATCATGAGTAGTTCCCTGATGGACCAGCCTCAACCATGAATGAACGGTTCTAGACAAGGAGAGAATTTCCTCTTTTGGTGAGAACTAGGGCATCCTTGCTGGACACCCATGATGAGAATTCTGGATCTTTTAGCTCCAACTTAGACTATCTAGATCTCCATAACAAGTGTCCTTTCCTTTCCTTTCTCAGAACATCGGTGGAATGACGGTGTACAATCCGGTATGTGACCTCTTTCCCCTTTTTAGGACATTCCCCAGAAAATGGGTTGGTCTTGATTTCCCTTTGCAATGACCTTTGCAAGCCCCCTTTGGCCCCCTGCCGATTCCAGATGATTCTTGAAGGAGCATTCAAAGACCTTCCTTGCAATCAAAATTCTCCCATTTAGTGCAAGGTCTGCTGCAGGGGTAGGCAACCTTGGCTCTTTTATGACTCGTGGACTTCAACTCCCAGAATTCCTGAGCCAGCCACGCCGAGGAGAAAGGGAGAGGTTTCCAAGCTGAGCCATACTGACTCAGGAATTCTGGGAGTTGAAGTCCACGAGTCATAAAAGAGCCAAGGTTGCCTACCCCTGCAGTAGTGAGTACCCCTGGTCTAGTGAGTCAGTAGATAGGAGGACTTTGGTTGCATGGAATGCCTTTGAACGTTTCTTCAATAGTCATCTGGAGTTTCATTTCTCTTGGAGGTGGGAATAGCTGGTCAAGAGATGATCAACTGTTGGATTTTATTGGTCCTTGCCTGAAAAAAGCTGGTATAAGAACATGAGAGTTAAGCACAAGAACCAAAAGGAAGCGGACGGACAGATCAGGTGGAATTCAAGGGGAGTCTAATGGAGATGGAAGCAAAGGAAAAATGAGTAATCAACTAAGCTCAGGGTGATAACCTCCAATACTAAACTCTGTGTATTTGTGTTTCCGTGTTTCCTTTATCATGGACTTGCTGAGAACCTGGAGATTGCAAAGGGAAAGTTCTACTACTCCAAAGTGACCTTGAAGTCTCATTTTTAATTAAGGCCTCCAATGAGTGAGGCTTGCTTGGCTGATACTGACTTTAGGGACATATCCATGTATTGGTCTTGGCTACAGTGCAAAGTGAGTCAACACTGCCCTCTCCTGGGTAGTTGTGAAACTGCTAGCTAGCCTATACTTCTGATAATCTCCCAACTAATTGTTAACTAGGTCTGACCCTACTTAGCTTTTCAAAATTGACCAAGTTGAACTAAGTACTACTACTGTCTCTAGACAAAGGAAGGGGACAATGCCAGGCTGGACCACCAGTTCCAAAATGGAATGTATCTAGCTCAACTCCATGGAAAAATAGAAATGCTATCGGGTCATCTCCATCTTGGTTTTCGTAGTCCTTGGATAGTCTCAGCTTCCGTGTCTACAGAGGTTCCTCAACCTATGGCCATTCATTTAGCGACTGTTCTGAGTTACGACAATGCTGAACGAACCGTGGCTATGCCTGGTCACTGGGGATCCCACTGTCATGTGATTGCGATCTGGACACTTGGCAACCGTCTTGCATTTACGACTGGTTGGAATTTCCCATGAACACACAATCACCATTTGCAATCTTCCTTCCTGGCTTTCCCAGAAGGTCAGTGGGGAAGCCGGTGGGAAAACTTGGCAGGTCTCTGGGATAAATCCTCCTCATTTGTTCCCCTTTTCCCTTGCACCCCTCCACACCGTCCTTGATCCACCTTGCTCCTCTCATGCACCCCGTCACAGCCTTGTACCCCCTCTCACACCTGGCCATGGCCATTTATCGCCGGCCAGCCAGAGACTTGGGATTTTATGCTAGCTTCTCCAATGACTTTGGCTGTCGGGAACCGGCAGGATTTGGTTGATAACGGCAAGCAGGACTACAGGCATTGCGGTCATTAAATGATGCAGTTGTGCTTTACAACCTTACTGCTTAGAGATGGAATGTCTCGCCCCAATTGCTATTGCCCATATGAAGCTCCTTTCTCTTAAACAGCCAACCTTGGCAGACCTTGGAAAAGTAAGCAGAGTTGGAAAGCGCCTGAAGGCAGGACAAGAAGCAACGGAGGGAAACTCATCAAGGAGAGAAGCAACCTAGAACTAAGGAGAAACTTCCTGACAGTTAGAACAATTAACCAGTGGAACAACCTGCCTCCAGAAGCGGTGAATGCTCCAACACTGGAAGTTTTAAAGAAGAGACTGGACAGCCATTTGTCCGACATGGTGTAGGGTTTCCTGCCTGAGCAGCGAGTTGGACTAGATGACCACCAAAGGTCCCTTCCAACTTTATTATTATTATTATAGACCCTGGATAAGGAGGCAAAGACCGAGGCGATTACTGAACATGGCCCCAAATCGCCAGACAGGGCTGTCCGCCAACTATGATCAAAGAAATCAAGATGGCAAGCCGCGGCCGCACAGTCATCTTGACTTTTTTTAAACCATTCTTTAAGACCAGCCCATCAGTAGGATTCAAACTTGCCTCTTAGGAACGTTCTTCTTTTTCTTAATTCTTCTCTTCTTTTTATCCTGATCTTTTGTAGACCACCCCGTTTTGTGCACCTCTTCTGGGGCGTTTCTTTCCCTCCTGTAAGATCATAATTATGGGGACCATTCCTTATTCAGCAGACAGGTATGTCCACCTGAGGGAAAAGAACGCGGGGGGTGGGATATAATACTCGCAATACAGCCTACCTTTATACCTTCCAAGATTTTGAGCGGTGTGGTGGTCCAGAGGTGGAACTCCCACCTCACAATCAGGAGGGTGTGAGGATCGAAGTAGCAGCAGATATTTGTCTCGGCGCAATGGGAAAAGATCTGCTATGAACACCACGTAGGCGCCAGGAAGGGCATCCAGCTGGTAAATGCTCAACTCCATTTAGTCGCCCCGACTCCACCTTGATGCAAGGAATTACGGAGTCATTAAGAGGAAAAACAAAACCCTTTTAAGATTTTCTTTTCTTTCTAAAAAGGCATTGGTTATTGTCTGGTTTTTGTTTCCCAATTTCTTACTAAATATTCTGGGTTTAGCCACTTACACAGCTGCTGCTGGAGTCTTTCTCATGTTCCCTGCCTCAAAATATTAGAAATCTGTGCCACAATTTTTGGAAAGCCTATAGGGGGGGAATGTCCTTCAAAGGCAACTACACCAACTTAAAGACTCCCCCCCCCCAAAAAAGAAACCAAGTTGCCCCTCCTGGGGCTAAATTAGCTAGAAATCAAAAGTTTAGTGACGCCTGAATTGGAGATCCTGGATGGAAAGACCACCCACCCACATTCATTTGATGTATTTTTAGCAAAGGGGTTTGAGGTTCCGATCCCTGGGTTTCTTCCAAGGGCAATTTAGGGTGTCCCTTGAAGTAACCAACGTGCTTTCCTTGGATCCAGATTTCACGTGAACCTGAAAAACATCCTGATGGGCAACATCGCCCTGCACGTCAACCCCCGGTTCAAAGAGGGAGCCCTGGTCCGGAATTCGTTCATCAACGGCTGTTGGGGAAGCGAAGAGAGAAATATTGCCTTCCTGCCGTTCTGTCCCGGACAGAGCTTTCAGGTAAGACCAGCACCCTTGGGATAAGAATTCGCTTCGTCCCATTTCAGGGTCGGCCAGAAAACCTATATCAAGGTTACTTTCAAGAAAATGGGAGACCGGGAGTTCTAGTCCCTCCTTAGGCATGAAAGCCAGCTGGTTAACTTTGTACCAATCACCAGGTGCTGGTGAATTCTAGTCCCTCCTTAGGCATGAAAGCCAGCTGGGTAACTTTGGACCAATTACCAGGTGCTGGTGAATTCTAGTCCCACCTTAGGCATGAAAGCCAGCTGGTTAACA
>NW_015387328.1:59188-96980 GCF_001527695.2 Protobothrops mucrosquamatus
ACTTTGGACCAATTACCAGGTGCTGGTGAATTCTAGTCCCACCTTCGGCATGAAAGCCAGCTGGTTGACTTTGGGCCAATCCCCAGGTCACGGTAAGTTCTAGTCCCACTTTAGGCATGAAAGCCAGCTACTCTACTCTTCTTGCAAATGAGTGGATTAATTAAAAAAAAAAACAGAATAAAAATGTCTCCTGCTTTCTTTGACCGTTAGCTGGAGATCACCTATCTGCAGAACTGCTACGAGGTGATGGTGAACGGGCAGCTGAAATTTGAATACTATCATCGGATCCCTGCCTCTCAAGTGGATCAACTGGAAATAGCCGGAGACGTGAAACTTTCCTGCGTGCAGTACTGATCACCCTCTGTGAACCGTCGTGTCCTGTTTCGGCTCTGGGTTTTGGTGGAGAGAGAGCAAGATCCCCCATGTTGTCGTTCCCATGTCCCCCTTCCAGACCAATGTGCCTGCTCAGGTTTCCATCATGCCTGCAAAATAAAATCCCCCCCCATCAATTAAAAAAAGCCTGGAGTATGTGGTCCTCATAGAGAGGTATGGATAATTTGATGTCGGCCTCCCCAGGTGTAAAGAGACAGGAATCACAACCAACGGGCAAATTTCCGCTCTACAGGTAGTCCTCGACTTACAGCCCCAGCAGTCAAGTCCAAAATTTTCCCTTACTAAGCGAGACAGACGTTAAGTGGATTTTGCCCCGTTTTTCCCACCTTTCTTGCTACTGAATCTCTGAAAAAGATAAAGTTAATAACCCGGTCGTTAAGCGAATCTTGCTTCCCCCTTGACTTTGCTTGTGAGGTGGTCACAAAAGGGGATCACGTGACCTTGGGACACAGCGACGGTCATAAATAGGAACCAGTCGCCAAGCCGCTGAACTTTGAGCACATGATCACGGGGACGCTGCAAAAGTCTTTAACTACGAAAACTGGTCATAAGTCCCTTTTTTCATTGTCGTCATTTTGAACGGTCACTAAATGAAATGTTGTGAGTCAAGGACTACCTGTCCGCTGTGCTGTTTTGGTGAAAGCTTTTTTTTTCCCCCACCAGACATAACGAAAAGAGCTATAAAGCAGAAGAAGGGAAAGACGTGAAGAATTAGTGGGTTTTACCACGATGTAAAAAAGATGCTGAGACTCTAGAAAGAGCGCAGAGAAGAGCAACAAAGATGATTAGGGGACTGGAAGCTAAAACATATAAGGAACGGTTGCTGGAATTGGGAATGTCTAGTTTAATGAAGAGAAGGACGAGGGGGGACAGGATAGCAGTCTTCCAATATCTCAGGGGCTGCCCCAAAGAAGAGGGAGTCAAGCTATTCTCCAAAGCACCTGAAGGCAGGACGGGAAGCAACGTGTGGAAACTAACCAAGGAGAGAAGCAACCTAGAACTAAGGAGAAACTTCCTGACAGTTAGAACAATTAACCAGTGGAACAGCCTGCCTCCAGAAGCGGTGAATGCTCCAACACTGGAAGTTTTTAAGAAGAGACTGGACAGCCATTTGTCCGAAATGGTGTAGGGTTTCCTGCCTGAGCAGGGAGTTGGACTCGATGACCTCCAAGGTCCCTTCCAACTTTATTATCAACATCATCATCATCATCATCATCATCATCATCATGTTCTTGCTCAGTTACCCTACTCTGGAGAAAGCTTTGAGGCTGGGAATGGTGGAAAGAAAGAGCAGATGACCAGTACAGTAGAAGGACTCCATTATAGTGGTGATGTTCCCACTAGAGGGGATCAATTCATCCCGCCCCCCCCCCCCTGAATTACTTGGAAGAACTGAAGAATCAAGTTTGAGATGGATCATCCTGCAGAAAATCTATTTTCTAGTTGCTCATCGTTAACGTAATGGCGTATAATCAATCAATCACGTCTCTTCTGGATTTTGGGCTTGAGATAGAAAAAATATATATGAAACATTGACTTTGCATTTTGCCCATTAGATAAATCTGTTGTAATAGAAATAGCTGGTCCGTATCAGTACGTAAAAGTAAGACGTCGAGGCTGTAATGTTATTGTCTTATTTTATTGCACTAAAAAGAGTTGCAAGTCGATGTTTTTCCTCCCCCTCCTTTTCCCCTTTGTTTCTTTCTCTTCCTTTTTTCTTTCCCCCTTCACACTATTTTCATTTTCTTTTGTATTTTATACCTTGAAAAGAATCAATTTATTAAAAATCAATCAATCAATCAATGCTTGTAGATCCTTCAAACAGGGCCTGTGGATTCGGTTTTTATGAACCAGCAGTGCAGATTTTCAAATTTTATTCTACTTCACTCTTGGCAATAACAATCCTACAGAAGAGCATCTGGGTCCCCAAATTTAAAGAGTGACAGCAGAAATAGGGGCACCGTGTGAAGATCTGAACGGAAAGATCACCTATGGAGAATGGGAGAAGGTCTAGCTACGAGGTCACCAAGAGTTGATACCAACTTGATGGCTCAGAAACAGGACACCACCTCCACAAAGACTGACCTTGCTGTGTTTTAATCACCATCAGCTAGAATCGATTTATAGTAGATCACCACTCCCTTGATTTACACCCCTCCCGTGAAATTAAATCAGTTATTATTTCATTTTCCTTAGTCCTGCTCAAATCATACCTTCCCTCCGAAATGAATAAGCTAAGTGTATAGATGAAGGCAGTTGAGCATCTTCGGACAAACTCTCACGAATCTGATACGATTCTACATTTACACGCTCATGAAGTGCCTCCAACCTTGTGCAACCAAGTCTACATTTTTTAAAGATATTATGGGAAACATTAGCCAGGAGAAGACGACTCTCTTGAAATGGGATCATCCCTCTTTCCCCCAAAACAGCGAAAGCAGTTTTAGTGTGTTCGGTCCAGCCTTAATTATTAGATGATAGAGGACCTACTGCGATTTAAGTAGCAAAGAGGCAGCAAAAAATTCTTTTCCCTGGACAAATAGTTCAGCGTATTTCAGTTTTCTGCTGAGCTCTTATAACCAGCCTCCCCTCTAACCTCATCCCCTTCAACAGCCGTGTTCAGGAAGCATATCTGTGCATCAAGTGTGCGCTGAAGGCACCTCTATCTGGATATCCGGTAACAAATTGCAGCTGTTAATAATGTCTATCTTGTCCGCCACGGCCCGCAGGTCCTCCAGAACCAGCCGGATGTTGTGTGAAGCGTTGATGATGCCATTTTGGGAATTGCTCAGCTGTCCAGTAATGGCTCCAATCTCCTTGATGGCGGTTTGGTAGACCTGCTTGATGGTGGCGTTGATGTCGTAGTATAAGCGGGCGTTGCTCTCCACCAGCTTCTGTTGCAACAGGGTGCTGTATCGGCCCCGGTGTTTGATGTGGAGGGCGGGCTTCTCCTCCACGGCCGTGGGAGACTCCGAATCTTCGTTCTTGTAAACGATCAGGGGAGGTAAATCTGTCGCGATCAATTTAGCCTCAGTTTTCGATCCAGCAGGACTTTGGGCTTCGTCTTCCTCGTCTGTTTCAGAGGCTTCCCCAGCGACTTGCACTCCCGAAGGGCTGCCGAAAGCCGCTTGATAGGAGGCAGAACAATTGATTTCTTCCTCCGAGTCGGTTTCTGAGGCTTCACCCTGGATGACGGTTTTGTACCCCGGAGAGATCATTTCTGGATCACCTTAAAAGAGGAAATGTATAAAAATATGAATCCGGAATGCTGGAAATGTAAAAATAAGGAAGGGACATTCTATCACATGTGGTGGCTGTGCCCCAAAGCAAAGAGCTATTGGGAGCGGATAGGGAACTGGATACAGGAGATAACTAAGGTGCAAATTGAATTCAAACCTGAACTATTTCTTCTGGGTATAATAAATTTAAAGATCAAAAAGCAACTCCATCACATCATTATACATATATTGACAGCAGCCCGTATAGTATATGCTCAGTGTTGGAAGGGTGAAAACATACCTACAAACGATATGATTATATACAAAATTCTTGAATGCGCAGAAATGAATAAACTTACGCTAGAATTAAAAGACAAGGAGGCAACAGAATGTTATGAAATATGGAATAAATGTTACGATTGGCTAGAACAAAGAAAGAAAAAGACATGATTACTGATGTAAATAAATTGTAAATAATATATATGAGATGTATAACACACCTTTGTTAAGGGAAAAAATATATTTTTTCAGTTTTATTTTTGTTGTATAGTGGAAAAAAGGAAAAATAAAAACTAAAAAAAAGAGGAAAGGAAGCAGAGTTGACCATTGGAGAGGCAGGCTTCCAGGAGGAATCTTTCTGTTCTGGAATACACGCCTCAGATAAAACATATCTGCAGTGGATTAATCCCTGGAGATCTTGAGATGTGATTAGTTCATAAGTGTTAGCAAACTACTAAGCAGATCTAGCAGATTCAGGGGATGAGGACCCTGTTTGTGAGGACAGTGACCGGGTTCGTGCAGAACGGAACAAGTAGTCCTCGACTTACCCGTTCATTTAATGGCCATTCAAAGTTGCAACGTCACTGAAAAAACCATGGACCATTTTTCACCGTTACCACCTTTGTTGCCTCCCCATGATCATGGGATCAAAATTTAGAGGCTTGGCAACACTCCTATTTATGACCGTTGACCTATCCCAGGTCATTTGATCCCCTTTTGCAACCTCAAAGTCAGTGGACAAGCCAGATTAACTTAACAACCAGGTTACAGAGTTATCAACTGCAGTGATTCTCTTAACAACTGTGGTAAAAGTCGTAAAATGGGGCAAAAACTCACTTGAATGTCTCACTTAGCGACAGAAATTTTAAGCTCAATTGTGGTCATAAACTGAGGACATCCCTTTTGTTGGGATGTGGCTTAGCGCAAGGGTAGGCAACCTTGGCTCTTTTATGACTGGTGGACTTCAACTCCCAGAATTCCTGAGCCAGCATGGGGGAACTATGGCCCCCTCATGACTCATGGACTTCAACTCCCAGAATTCCTAAGCCAGCATAACTCAGCATGGAAACCTCTCCCTTTCCCCTCAGCATGGCTGGCTCAGGAATTCTGGGAGTTGAAGTCCACCAGTCATAAAAGAGCCAAGGTTGACTACCCCTGGTTTAGCGTGACATGACGTTACCCGGTCAGATCATGAGACATCTGCAAACAAACCACCAAGCTGAGAGAGCAGCAAGGACCCCACAGCCCTCCTCCCCTTTTCCTCCTCCACTCCGCAAAACCCACTCCCTTCAAGCACTGATGATATTCCCTAGTTGGGTCACGAAACGTCTGCAAGAAAAAAAAACAAGTTATGAGAGCACCAAGGACCCCACATTGAAACCTTGAATCTCAGAAATTGTTTCTCAACAAATGGGGAGGGGAACAGTGGCTGGGAATTCTGGGCTCTGCTAAGGACCCTCCCGACTTCTCCATGTCCTCTCCTGCAGGAGGTGGAATGGGTCCCCGTTGTGTGCAAAGGGAGCCCATTCCCAAGTGTGCACGCAAAGGAGTCTAGGTCAGGGATGTTCAACCTCGGCAGTCAATCAATCAGAATAGAGCTGGAAGGGACCTCAGAGGTCTTCCAGTCCAACCCCCTGCTCAAGCAGGAGACCATACCACCATTCCAGACAAGTGGCTGTCCAATCTCTTCTTAAAAGCCCCCCCAGGGTTGCAGCACCCACAACTTCTGGTGGCAAGCTGTTCCGCTGGCTAATTATTCCCGCTCTCAGGAAATTTCTCCTTAATTCCAAGTCGCTTTCTCGCCTTGATTACTTTCCATGCATCGTTTCTTGTCTTGGCTTCGGGTGCTTTGGAAAACAAGCTGACACCCCCCCCCCCTCTTCTTTGTAACTTTAACTTAACTGGGCCACTTTAAGACCTGTTGGACTGCAAGTCCCAGAATTCCCTGGGGGAGGGGGGAGGTTGAAGGAGTTGGCTGGGGGGTTCTGGAAGTTGGAAGTCCCCCCCCCCCACCAAGTCTTAAAAGTTGGCCAGGTTGGACCCCACCCCACCCCACCCCGCCTAGGCTGGGATTGCTGCAAAGGATCCCAGCTGCCACTGTTACTGCTGTTGCTACTGTTACCATTACCCACCCAGCAATCCAGACACTCACCTTCCCAACCAGGAAACAGCCACTTCCTCTTGGCAGGTCACCTGACAGGTCACGTGATCGTAGCCCGGCTCACTCACCCACCCACCCATGCTCGCGGGGGGGTTCGTCTCTGCTGCGCATGCGTTTGGAGAGGGAACCGTGCTTTGCGCGCAGAGAAAGACGCTGGGGACGGAAAGGGGCCTGCATGCGTCGAGGTGTCCGCCTGGGGAGGGGGCTCTCTGGGCCCCAGCGATGGAGGCTGGGGTCTTCGTCCCCCACCACCACCACCACCCGGGGACAGGCCCATCCCCTCCACCACCACCCCCGGTCTGGTCCCGTGGCTGCTGAGCCTTTCCGAGTGCGCAGGCGCCGCGCGTGGCGCTCCGAGGCTTGCAATGGAAAATTGCAAATGCATAAAAAAAATAATAATCAAGTTTTGACATAGATGAGAGTCTGGAGGGAGGGAGGAGCTGGAAGCGCAGCCCCAGAATTCCCCAGCTGGGTGTGTGTTAAGATGGGTGGACTTCAACTCCCAGAATTCCCCAGCTAGCCTGCTGTTTAAGTTGGGTGGATTTTAACTCCCAGAATTCCCCAGCTAGCATGCTCTTTAAGTTGGGTGGACCTCAACTCCCAGAATTCTGCACCCAGCTTTTTCCTATGTTCTAGATCAGGGGTTTCCAGTCTTGGCAGTTTTAATGCCTCCGGCCTTTTAAAAGTCTGGAGGGAGGAAGGAGCTGGAAACATAGCCTCATAAACCACTGGTCAATGTATGATGGGTGGACTTCCAACTCCCAGGATTCCCCAGTCAATGTGTTTTAAGATGGATGGACTTGGAGTCCCAGAATTCCCTAGCTGGCGTGTATTAAAATGAGTGGACTTCGACCCCCAGAATTCCCAACGGTTGTCTTTTTAAGCTAGGACTCAGGAGTAGGCAATCTTGGCTCTTTTATGACTCGTGGACTTCAACTCCCAGAATTCCTGAGCCAGCATGGGGGAACTATGGCCCCCTCATGACTCGTGGACTTCAACTCCCAGAATTCCTGAGCCAGCATGGGGGAACTATGGCCCCCTCATGACTGGTGGACTTCAACTCCCAGAATTCCTGAGCCAGCATGGCTCAGCTTGGAAACCTCTCCCTTTCCCCTCAGCATGGCTGGCTCAGGAATTCTGGGAGTTGAAGTCCACCAGTCATAAAAGAGCCAGGTTGCCTACCCCTGAGCTAGGTGGATTTGGCCTCTCCCAGAATTCTGGGATTTGAAGTCCACCCATCTTAAAAGTTGCGGAACTTGAGAAACGCTGAGATCTTTTGAGGAGACACAGCAGAACAGTTCCCTCCATTTTGAGGAGGAATGTCTTTTCTCCCCCATTTTTTTTTAAAGCAAGGAAAAAGCCTCAATATTTGGGGAAAATGGTGCATATCTGGCAGCACTTCACTGCCTGGCATAGCAGTGCTCAGCTGGCCTCTCTTTAAAAGTGGATGTCCACCCCAGCTTAAAAACACTCTGGCTGGGGAATTCTGGGAATTGAAGTCTTAAAGTTGCTAAGGTTGAGAAAGGCCGGTTTAAGGTTAAAGATGGCCATTGGCAGTAGCCTCTTTAATAGCCAGCGGCCAGATCTTTGATGCCGGTATAGGAAGAACTGTTGACGAACACCACTCGTGCAAACCCACGTCCTGCCAGCTCTTTTCTCAACCACACAGCTTCCCCCTGTTTACACAGCAAGTGAAGAGTGTGGTGCAGAATCAGGAACCGCAAGAGAAGGAGGAAGAATGAAAAACCCGCTATCCTGAGCCGTGTTGAAAAAGGTGCGAAAACGAAACCACCGTGTGTTACTCTACTTCCTGTATTTTCTCTGAAGTGGTCGGGAGTAGGTCGAGCTGTATGTAGTAGGAGGGCGTCAGCAGGTGCTAAGAAACCGTGGTTAGAACCAGGGAGGAAAGAGAGCAAAACACTTGCATACACAGCATATCTGCGTCTCTCAATCTCAGCAACTCCCAGAACTCCAAGCCATGCAGGATGGAGGATTCTGGGAGTTGAAGTCCATGCATGCTGTCCAGAGAATTCAGGCAGTTCACACACTGCTGGGGAATTCTGGGAGTTGAAGTCTGCACATGCTGTCTGGAGAATTCTGGGAGTTGAAGTTGACACACGCTGGCAGGGGAATTCTGGGAGTTGAAGTCCAGGAATGCTGGCTGGGGAATTCTGGGAAGTCCACATACCTTAAAAGTTGCCCAGGTTGAGAAATAGCAGATTAGGGATTAGGCACCCAGCCCCTTCTGTCTGTCATCTGATGCCATTTTTATGACTATTTTTTGACTCAACAACTTAATTTTTCAGCAATTCATTTGCAAATTAGTGCAATTCCTGGCTTTTGTCCTTTCTGCGTAGGTGCTTGGTTCATTTTCAAATTACAGCCATGAGGGTCAATATTAGCCGAATCTTGCATTTTCAAATTTACTCTGTTCAGAGATACTTTTGAAGGTAAATCAGAACCAAGCCTTGTTAGAATTTATGGATTAAAACTAACACTTTGAAATGTACCCAGATACTTACTGATAACTGAAATAGGAGGGCCAACTACACTGGGGTCATATTGCTGTGGCAACATCCACTAGCCAACATGGGCCACTTTATAATGCCTTGGTAAGACCACCCTTTTTGGTCACCACAATATAAAAAAGAGGTTGAGACTCCAGAAAGACCGCAGAGAAGAGCAAAAAAGATGATCAGGGGACTGGAGGCTAAAACATACGAAGGACGGTTGCAGGAATTGGGTCTGTCTAGTTCAGGGGTAGGCAACCTTGGCGCTCTTATGACTCGTGGACTTCAACTCCCAGAATTCCTGAGCCAGCATGAGGGAACTATGGCCCCCTCATGACTTGTGGACTTCAACTCCCAGAATTCCTGAGCCAGCATGGGGGAACTATGGCCCCTTCATGACTTGTGGACTTCAACTCCCAGAATTCCTGAGTCAGCATGGCTCAGCATGGAAACCTCTCCCTTTCCCCTCAGCATGGCTGGCTCAGGAATTCTGGGAGTTGAAGTCCACTAGTCATAAAAGAGCCAATGTTGCCAATGTTGAAAAGAAGGACTAGGGGTGACATGATAGCAGAGGACCCAAATTGTTGGGGGCAATCTGCTGAGTCTGTAAATCGCTTAGAGAGGGCTGTAAAGCTCTGTGAAGCGGTATATAAGTCTAAGTGCTATTGCTGCTGCAGAGTTCCAAGATTTGAGGGACTGCCACAAAGAAGAGGGGGTCAACTTATTCTCTAAAACACCTGAAGGCAGGACGAGAAACAATGGATGGAAACCAGTCAAGGAGAGTAGAAACCTAGAGCTAAGGAGAAATTTCCTGATGGAGCAATTATTAGATTTAGTTTTAGTTTAATCAAACTATAAGCTGTTAGTTGATAATGAACTATAAATTTAGTTTTAGTTTATGGGTATATAAATTTGCTTAATCAATGAAACAAACTCTACGGATGGAACTTGAGGAAAATAGAGATTTGCCTGACATTTTTCTGGTACCTTTAGAGATAAATCTAGTGTAGATTAGTCTTAGATTTTCAAGTCTCATTCCCTCCAAACTATAGTGGCGGGTCACAACTGGACTATTATTGTTATGTATTTATGAAAGGATCAATGGATGGAAACTAATCAAGGAGAGAAGCAACCTAGAACTAAGGAAAAAATTCCTGGCAGTGAGAACAATTAACCAGAGGAACGGCTTGCCTCCAAAAGTTGTGGATGCTTCAACACTGTGGAGGTTTTTAAGAAGAGACTGGACAGCCATTTGTCTGAAGTGGAATAGGGTCTCCTGCTTGAGCAGGGGGCTGGACTAGAAGACCTCCAAGATCCCTTCCAACTCTGTTATTCTCTGATTCTGTAAGGGTCTCCTGCTTGAGCAGGGGGCTGGACTAGATGACCTCCAAGGTCCCTTCCAACTCTGTTATTCTCTGATTCTGTAAGGGTCTCCTGCTTGAGCAGGGGGTTGGACTAAATGACCTCCAAGGTCCCTTCCAACTCATTCTGTTGTTATTCTGCACTTTGAACTCGCAATAGTATCCTATCGGTCTTTAAACTTAGCCCCATATAAATTACACTGCTCTACTATTGTGGTTGGGGCTGTATGTAGGTGGTATCTGACCACTGATGTTTTCTGAAAGGCTCATGTCGTATGAAGTTCATCTTAATACATGTTGTATGAAGTTCACCTTAAGGCAGGGGTGAGCATAGCTGACTCAGGAATTCTGGGAGCTGAAGTCCACAGGTCATAAAATTGCCATAGTTGCCCCCCCTCTCCCCCCCATCTTAAGGGATAGAAGCAGTTCCATTATGACATTCTGAGCACCACTATGCAAAGTGAAAAAATGTGAGTTTCTCTCTTGTTTTTACATCATGGATTCTGCCCGTTGATGGTAAACGATGGGATTTCTCGAAAGAAAACTTTTTGAGTTCTCACAGCTGCCGAAAAACAAGTCATGTGGACAAATGGTTCTTCCCATCTCCTTATTCTTTTGTCTTCTTGGGGAGCTGGACGGTCCAAAGCTGGCTGGAGACTTTTTGACAATCTGATGCAAGGGTGACTTGACTGATTTTCTAAGGTGGCCTTTGGCTGGAGTTTCCCACAGCTGGCGATGAGAAAAGCTGAGGGCCTTCCAAAGGAGAACTCTGTTGGATGATTGAGGAATTTGAGAAAAAACAAGACGTAATCGATTTCCTTGCTGTGTCGGCCACTTTAAATGGATATTCTGCTCAATTTGGGTAATCAGACCCAAGAAGTTTGGTGTGGGGGAAAAACCAGAACGTTATAGTCCCCATATCTTCAAAAGAGGAAGCGTCTCAATAGTAGAGGTTGGAAAATAAGACAATGCAGGCAGAACTGAGTTACAAGGAGGACATTTTCCATCCGTTTGAGAGATTTTAAAAGTTTTCATCAGTTTCCTGTTTGGAATTTCTGGCAAACGCAGGAATTTACACGGCTGAAGTTCATCAGTGCCATCCTAGAGGAATTGGGGGCTCCAGAAGGGCTTTGTGGCCCCACAAATATCCTTAGCCCGAGCGATGTGTCTTAGATCTTTAATATTCAAACCATGTCATGCTACCTTAAACCTGTCGGCGGGAAGTGCTCTTCTACAGAGATAAAATCAACGCACCTGTTTGACTTCCTGTTCAGACGGCCTTCTTCTCTCTTTTGCCCGGTTTCAGAGCATCTTCATTCATGGTGAGTTAAGATACCGCCACGTGCGTGGTCAATATTTGGAAATTTTGCACTGCGGAAAGGAATTTTAAAATGTGCTTGCAAAATGAATTATTGTATATAGATGTTGGAGGATCAGAGGGTGAGCTGTGATGGGCAATGAGACTTACAGATCTAAAATTGATGAAGTTGGGGGGGAAAAATCCGAATACCTTCAGATGCAAAAATAATAATAATGATAACAATTGCTTGAATATTAATATTCTATGTTAACGGAATGATGAATACTTTGCCTGGAATTCTTTTCTTTGAACTCTCATGCCATCAAATGCAAGTAGATGTAATTGATCCTAAGGAAGAAGGGCGAATGAAATAAATTTAGTTTTAGTTTAAACGAACTATAATCTATTCGTTTACAATAAAGTACAAATTTAGTTTTAGTTTATGGGTATATCAATTTGCTTAATCAATCAAAGTGTACGGATGCAACTTGAGGAAAATAGTCACAGATTTATCTGTTTTTTCCCCCTGTACCTTTAAAGATAAATGCAGCGTATATTGGACTTAGATTTTCAAGACTCATTACCTCCAAACTATAGTGGTGGGTCACAATCGGGCTATTATTGTTACGTATTTATGAAAGGAGCAATGGATGGAAACTAATCGAGGAGAGAAGCAACCTAGAACTAAGGAGAAATAATGGTGAGAACAATTAATCAGTGGAACTCCTTGCCTCCAGAAGCTGTGAATGTTCCAACACTGGAAGTTTTTAAGAAGAGACTGGACAGTCATTTGTCTGGGATGGTATAGGGTCTCTTGCTTGTGGAGGGGATTAATATAAAATAGAACAGAGCTGGAAGGGAGCTTGAAGGTCTTCTAGTCCAGCCCCCTGCTCAAACAGGAGAATCTATACCATTTCAGATAACTAACTGACTCTGTTATTCTGGATCATCCTAAACACAGAATACAATACTAATTGAATGGATAAGAAAATATTCAGGTAATAAACGATGTATAATAATAAATAATTCTGCAGCAGAAAAATTATGTTGGGGACTGACACTCTATTTCCCCTTTTCTTTGAAGATCTCTGTGGTACGTTTTCAGTCTGTTAAATAAGCTTGATTAGCATTTGCTTCCCTTTTCATGTAACTTTTCCATCTTTCTAAGCATAACCAATCAGAAACTCTATTATGATCGCTCCCAACAATAAGATTAGACAAGATAAACTTTATTGTTATTTTTCTGTACACACCGTGGCGAGCGATGCGGTAGCGGTGAAGGCATTCGCCTGCCACTTGGAAGGGTGAGAGTTCAATCGGGCAGATGGTTTTTCTCTCTCCTAGGATGCAAAGAAAAAAAAAATATCTGCTGCAAACTCCAAGTAGGTGTCAGGAAGGGCATCGGGACAGTAAATGCTCAGCTCCATCCAGTCACCCCAACCCTAGCCTAAATTAAGGAATTAAAGGACCCGGGGGAAAAAAACCACGGAGTTCTGTATACATAATGGTACACATTAAAAATGAAATTCTGATGCCCAGGAGAATCTCAGGAGATACCTTTTGCAGAAATTCCTGAGACAAAATACAGAAGAGGCTGCCACTTTTATTTATTTATTTGTCCAATTTATATTCTGCAGGGCACCCATTTCACAAAACCAGCGACTCTGGGCGGCGTGCAACCTAGCTAAAACAATGAATAAGTAGCTAAAACCGTATTAATGTCTCACAGGTGCTCTTTCAAAAGGCAACTGGATTCTGTTTTCTCTTTGAGGAAGAAAAAGACATTTTGCTTCTCATCCAAGTTTTGATGAACTGAAGAAGCTTCTTGGATGAGAAGCGAAATGTCTTCAAGGGAGAAAAAAAAAAACAAGTCCAGATCCCTTTTGAAAAAGCACCTTTGGGACAACCATGGATGGATGAGAATCTCCATAGAGATTTAACCTTATTAATGATTGAAAAAAGAACAGCTATAAAATTTATGATCATAGAGAATTTTAGAACTTGATCAGGATGGCGTATCAACTCAAGATGATAATAATAATAATAATAATAATAATAATAATAATAATTAATAATAATAATAATAATAATAAGGATGAGGATGAGGATGATGAGGATGATGTTGGAAGGGACCTTGGAGGTCATCTAGTCCAACCCCCTGCTCAGGTAGGAAACCCTATACCATTTCGGACAAATGGCTGTCCAATCTCTTCTTCAAAACTTCCAGTGTTGGAGCATTCACCACTTCTGGAGGCAGGTTGTTCCACTGGTTAATTGTTCTAACTGTGAGGACGTTTCTCCTTAGTTCTAGGTTGCTTCTCTCCTTGATTAGTTTCCATCCGTTGCTTCTTGTCCTGACTTCAGGCGCTTTGGAGAACAGCTTGACTCCCTCTTCTTTGTGGCAGCCCCTGAGATATTGGAAGGCTGCTATCATGTCCCCCCTCGTCCTTCTCTTTGTTAAACTAGACATACCCAATTCCAGCAGCCGTTCCTTATATGCTTTAGCCTCCAGTCCCCTAGTCATCTTTGTTGCTCTTCTCTGAACTCTTTCTAGAGTCTCAATATCTTTTTTTTACATCGTGGTGACCAAAACTGGATGCAGGATTCCAAGTGTGGCCTTACCAAGGCCTTGTAAAGTGGTATTAATACTTCACGTGTTCATCAAGACTCACGTTGAACACACTGAGCAAAATGGAGATGTTTGCGTTTTATTTATTAAATTTGGAGACTGCCCATCCTATAATTTTGACCGACTTTGGGATGGGGGTGGGGATAATGTTGCCTGCTAGCTGGGGAATTCTGGGAGTTGAAGTCCACCTCTCTTAAATGTGGCCCAGGTTGAGAAACACAAGCAGTGTGAATAACTGCGAGATTTATGGGTCAGAGAGAGACTACAAAATTGCATCATCCCAGCCGCAAACATAGATAAAGAAAGAGAATAATAAAACAAAATATCAGACAGGCTGGCTACCCCTGTATTTTGGATTGCAACAGGGCTACCCAGATACGATATTTACACATTTTAAAATTGCTGGGATTGAGAAACCCTGTACTAAGAGATTAAATCTATTCTTCTTCCATTGCTCCTCTGGAACTTTTATCTTTCTCTTTTTTCTTTTTTTCAAAAGAGATGCAAAATTTGATCAGTCAAAAGCTGCCTCTAGATAATAAACCGCAGGCATAAAACCCCTGTCTTTTATCTGAGTGCCTGGATGTAGACAGGCATATTTTATTTTTTACTTTTTATTTTTGAAGCCATAATTATCTCGGGTTAGGTTTCTCGGAGAAAGGGGGGAAGCTTATATTTATATCCAGAAATCCTTCTTCCCGTAGAAAAGTCCAGATAACAGAGATCTAACCTATCTCCTTTCCTTAAACATTAAGCCAACTTGGTTTTGCTTAGAGATTAAGAGATTATTGCTGCTCTGAAAACGAGGGCCTGTTTGCAATACCCCAGCAAGGCTGCAATAGACTTTTCCTGTTGACAAACACATTTTATTAAAACGCACAAGCTTTTACGAGCTGCTTTGTTGCCTCCGATAAATCCCGCTGCATTTCACAGAACTTGAAATGTGTTAGTCACTGGGAAAGGTGCTATCAGACTTTGGTTGAATTTTGTTTTTTTGTCGGTTTTTTTCCAGGTGACATTGTAATAAACATTTTGTTGCTAAAGTAATTATAATAAACATTTCGTTGTTGTTTCTAACAATGCTGTGCTTTGAGCTGCAGCTTGGGAAAATTGATGCCTTTTCAATATATTTTTTTTTAACTGCACGGTAAAGATTTCTACCAGATTTCTTTTTGATTTTTGTATACCGTAAATCAGGGGTAGGCAACCTTGGCTCTTTTATGACTCGTGGACTTCAACTCCCAGAATTCCTGAGCCAGCATGGGGAACTATGGCTCCCTTCATGACTCGTGGACTTTAACTCCCAGAATTCCTGAGATAGCCGTGCTGAGGGGAAAGGGAGAGGTTTCCATGCTGAGCCATGCTGGCTCAGGAATTCTGGGAGTTGAAGTCCACCAGTCATAAAAGAGCCAAGGTTGCCCACCCCTGTCCTAACCTCATCCCTCAGGACAGGGTGGGAACTATGGCAACTTTATGACCTGTGGACTTCAACTCCCAGAATTCCTGAGCCAGCCATGCTGAGGGAAAAGGGAGAGGTTTCCAAGCTGAGCCATGCTGGCTCAGGAATTCTGGGAGTTGAAGTCCACGAGTCATGAAGGGAGCCATAGTTCCCCATGCTGGCTCAGGAATTCTGGGAGTTGAAGTCCACCAGTCATAAAAGAGCCAAGGTTGCCTACCCCTGCCGTAGATTAACACAGATTAAATGCCCTTTAAAACATGTACAGGCAGTCCTCAATTTACGATCACGGTTGAACCCAAAACCTCTGTTGCTAAGCGAGACAGATGTCAAGGGAACGTCGTCCCATTTTACGACCTTTCCTGCCACAGTTGCTCAGTTAGTAACAAGGTTGTTAAGTGAATCTGGCTTCCCCATTGACTTTGCTTGTCAAAAGGGGGTCTCATGACCCCGGAATGTTGCAGCCGTCATAAATACGAGTCATTTGTCAAACATCTGAATTTTGATCACATGACCCTGGGGATACAGCAGCGGTCATAAGTGTGAAATATGCTCATAAGTCATTTTTTTCAGTGCCGTTATAACTTAGAATGGTCACTAAATGAACTCTTGTTAAGTCGAGGTTTACCTGTATATATTTTGCATCCTTTATTTTATCTGCAGGGGGAAGTAGAGAGTGTGATGGGGAGGGATGGAGCTGTCTGCCTCAGTTTTCTCGTTCATACCAGCAATTAATTGTACTTGTAAAGCTATTTGAAAAGAGAAAAGAAAAACTGTACACTAAAATACAACAGATGGAAACTAATCAAAGAAAGAAGCAACCTAGAACTAACAAGAAATTTCCTGACATTTAGAACAATTCATCAGTGGAACAACCTGCCTCCAGAAGTTGTGGGTGCTCCATCACTGAAAGCCTTTAAGAAAAGACAGCCACTTGTCTGAAATGGTATAGGGTTTCCTGCCTGAGCAGGGGGTTGGACTAGATGACCTCCAGGGTCCCTTCCAACTCTGTTCTTCTGTTCTGTTCTATTCTAAAATTTGTGCTTGGGAGGGAAGGCAGTTTTGCCTAATGAGCACACACTTCTGTAATAGATTATGTGTTCATATATTTTCAGATAAATAGATGTATTTTGCATGTAGCTGTCTTGAATAGGTTTCCATGTTTAAAATTCTGGCAGATTGTAATACAAAATATTTTATTATCCGATTTAGAAACCTGGCATCTCACGCCTAAAGCAACTCTGGTGGGTGTGCAATTAAAAATATAGAATGCTAGCTTTTAGTTCAATGTTGCCTTGAGAATGCAAAGACTCAGAACTAAATTAATTTACCCCTAATCCCCCACGAGGTCTTGGACCTCAGATCCTCTGCATGTAGAGACAGTATTTTTCCCATGCGTTGATCAATTCCCGGAGAAGACCTCATTAATTCGGCCTCTAAAATAAATCTGGCTGTTGGATTGGACCGAGATTTTGGAAATCCAACTGCTACGTTTTCCCAGCCAGAACTTCTGAATCAATTTACCTTCTGAATGACAGCATGTTGACAGCTCGATTAGGGGTTGGTGAGACATTATTCGGTGTTTAGAAGCCCACCCGTTCTTAACTCCAGAAATGGAGGGAAGTTGGGGTTAGTTTTATTTCATTGGTTGTTTGGTTTGTAAAAATCGTTTTGCTTTGTTTGTGAAATCAAATGGCATCCAAGCCGCCTTAACAAATGGCTCTCCTGCTACTGCACTGTAATAAAAATAATATTAAAAGACTGTTTGAAAAGGAAATGCCATTGGAATAAAAAGCGAAATGGAGGGACGGGGGGGGGGGGGGAAAGATGCCATTAAAAAAAAAAGAGAGATTAAATAAAAAGAGCAAGACAAACGAAAGGTAAAGGTGTTTAAGAGAACTTGCAAAACCCTTGAAAGGGCGTGTGGGTTTACAGGTATTAAAAACGTCTCCTCTGACTTTTAGTCATTTCAGGGTTTGCTATAGGTTTCCAGACACTGATGACGGTCAAAACTAGAATTCAAAATGTCCAAATCAATGGAACAAATGAGCCCCAGGGTGGATCTGAGAGGAGACGGTAGCCGAATGAGAAAGACAGAAACTCTGTGCATGGCAATAAACGTCTGCAAATCCAGAACTTTCCTCTCGTGGCTAGACAGTACCTGGCAGAGCACGAGCATCTATAGCACCATCTGCAAATTCTCTGAAAAGCCGCTCCTAATCTCCAGCCTTATCTAGGCACGTTCGTCACGCAAAAACCCCTCTTTCGCAGGTCTGGTGTGATGTGGCAACTTCGAAGAATAAAAAATAAGAAGAACCTTTTCCAGAAATAGTAGAGAGGTGTAGAAATGAACTTCAAAATGGTGACATCGTCATTCTTCTTCTTCTTCTTCTTCTTCTTCTTCTTCTTCTTCTTCTTCTTCTTCTTCTTCTTCTTCTTCTTCTTCTTCTTCTTCTTCTTCTTCTTCTTCTTCTTCTTCTTCTTCTCCTTCTCCTTCTCCTTCTCCTTCTCCTTCTCCTTCCTACTTCTCCTACTTCTCCTCCTCTTCTCTTTTCTTCACCTTCTCCTTCTTCTTCTCCTTCTCCTTCTCCTTCCTACTTCTCCTACTTCTCCTCCTCTTCTCTTTTCTTCACCTTCACCTTCGCCTTCTTCTTTCTTCTTCTTCTCCTCCTCCTCCTCCTCCTCCTCCAGCACCTGGCACCTGCTCCAGGAGGGTCCACACAGGCAGAAAAAGTCAAGTTGGTGGCTGCAACTGCATGATTGAAGCTCCATCTCTTTTTTTACCCATCTCACTAGGGGTAAGAAGAGAGGTGTAGCCAGCAACTGAGGAGTCAATATTTTCTGCGGATCCAGAAAATATTTAATTTTTCCAGCTGTATTGAGTCAACACGTCAAGATGATAGCCACCCTGTGTGACCAAAAGGCTTTTCCTTTTTAATATGCGTTATGATACACGCAAAAAGGCGCTTCAAAGAAGGAGAGCTACATATAAGATGTTTACATCTCATAAAAAAAAAACTCCAAAATTTCCATCTCCAGAGCAATAGAGGACATCCAGCAAATCTTGGCCGTTCTTGCAGAGAAAGCTAAGCAGCTACGGACCTGCCTTTGTTTGGATAAGAGACTACCCAGAAAAACCTATGTATTTGTATCCATATAATTCCTAGAAGTGTAGCTTGGTTTCAAAAGAGACTCTTCACAACAGTGTTTTTCAAACTTTAAGAAGGCTGGACTTCATCTCCCACAATCCACCAGTCCATGCATGGTGGCTGGAGAATTTTGGGAGTTGAAGTCCACCCATCTTAAAAGTTGCTGAGGTTGAGAAACACGGCTTCCAACCTAAAATCTGATTCGGAAAGCAAAGATTTTTTGTGTTTTTTTGGTTCTGTCTACTCTGTTACTAGAAGATGCATGCAGCAAAATTGTAAAGGCCAAGGAATCTTAGAACATAGAATAACAATACAGTTGGAAGGGACCTTGGAGGTCTTCTAGTCCAACCCCCTGCCTGAGCAGGAGACCCTATACCATTTCAGATAAATGATTGTCCAATCTCTTTTTGAAAGCCTGCGGTGATGGAGCACCCACAACTTCTGAAAGCAAGTTGTTCCATTAGTGGATTCCTCTTACCATTAGGAAATTTCTTCTAAGTTCTAGGTTGCTTCTCTCCATGGTTAGTTTCCATCCATTGTTCCTCATCTTGCCTTTTGGTGCTTTTGAAAACAGTTTGATCCCCTCGTCTTTGTAGGAGCACCTCAAATATTGGAACACGGCTGTCATGTCACCCCCCCACTAGTCCTTTTCATTAGACTAGACCAGGGATCTGCAACCTTGACAACTTTAAGACTGGTGGACTTCATCTTCCAGAATTCCTCAGCCAGCTATGCTGAAGTCCACCAGTCTTAAAGTTGTCAAGGTTGCAGACCCCTGGACGAGACATATCCAATTCCTGTAACTGTTCTTCATATGTTTTAGCCTCCAGCCTCCTAATCCTTTTGGTTGATCTTCTCTTCGTTTCTCCTTTTTAAGTGATAATGATGATAAAGTTGGAAGGGACCTTGGAGGTCATCTAGTCCAACCCCCTGCTCAGGCAGGAAACCCTATACCATTTCGGACAAATAGCTGTCCAGTTTCTTCTTAAAAACTTCCAGTGTTGGAGCATTCACCGCTTCTGGAGGCAGGTTGTTCCACTGATTAATTGTTCTCACTGTCAGGAAGTTTCTCCTTAGTTCCAGGTTGCTTCTCTCCTTGATTAGTTTCCATCCGTTGCTTCTTGTCCTGCCTTCAGGCGCTTTGGAGAAGAGCTTGACTCCCTCTTCTTTGGGGCAGCCCCTGAGATACTGGAACGCTGCTATCCTGTCCCCCCTCGCGCTTCTCTTCGTTAAACTAGACATACCCAATTCCAGCAACTGTTCCTTGTATGTTTTAGCCTCCAATCCCCTAATCATCTTTGTTGCTCTTCTCTGCACTCTTTCTAAAGTCTCAACATCTTTTTTACATCGTGGTGACCAAAACTGGTTGCCGTATTCCAAGTGTGGCCTTACCAAGGCCTTGTAAAGTGGTATTAACACTTCACGTGATCTTGATTCTATCCCTCTGTTAATGCAGCCTAGCACTGTGTTGGCCTTTTTGGCAGCTGCAGCACACGGCTGGCTCATATTTAGGTGATTGTCTACTAGGACTCCGAGGTCCCTCTCACAGTTACTATTATTGACCAAGGTGTAGTGTTTCTCAAACTTGGCGACTTTAAAATGCGTGGACGACAACTCCCAGAATTTCCCAGCCAGCCAGCGCATTCCCCTTGTTGGCTGGGGAATTCTGGGAGTTGAAGTCCACACATCTGAAAGTCGACCAATTTGAGAAACACTGGTGTAGATTAAGATGATTATACTGGCAGATTAGGAATGTTATACTAAGCCGTGATGCTAATGTAGTTATACTAAGAATATTACTCCGTAATACTAATGGAGTCCACGTTCCCATGATCAGAATTTGGACGCTTGGCAACTGATTCATATTTATGACGGTAGTAGCATCCCGGGGGTCACGTGGTTCCCTTTTGCGCCCTTCCGACAAGCAAAGTCAATGGGGAAGCCAGATTCAATTAACTAACTGAACTATTGTAGTGATTCTCTTAACAACTGTGGCAAAAGAAGGTCGTAAAATGGGGCAAAACTCCTTTAGTAACTGTCTCGCTTAGCAACAGAAAATTTTGACTTAATTGTGAAATTGTGAATGCTCCAACACTGGAAGTTTTTAAGAAGAGAGTGGACAACCATTTGGCTGAAATGGTATAGGGTCTCCTCCCTGAGCAGGGGGTTGGACTAGATAACCTCCAAGGTCCCTTCCAACTCTGTTATTCTGTTCTGTTCTATTCTAATTCTAATTCTAATAATTCTAATTATTCCATTTCCAATTTTATTCCATTCCATTCCATTTTAGGACCAGAATTTCTGTCGCTAAGCAAGGTGGTTATTAAGTGACTGATTTTAAAATTCTTTTTATTCTATTTTCTATTCTATTCTATTTTCTATTCTGTTCTGTTCTTTCCTATTCCTATTCCTAATCCTATTCCTATTCCTATATTCCTTCATTCTATTCTATTCTATTCTATTCTATTCTATTCTATTCTATTCTATTCTATTCTGTTTTGTATTCTATTTTCTATTCTATTCTATTTTCTATTCTATTTTCTATTCTATTCTATTCTATTCTATTCTATTCTATTCTGTTTTGTATTCTATTTTCTATTCTATTCTATTTTCTATTCTATTTTCTATTCTATTCTATTCTATTCTATTCTATTCTATTTTCTATTCTATTCTATTCTATTCTATTCTATTCTATTCTATTCTATTCTATTCTTGTGGTCGTAAGTCAAGGCCTGCCTATATCCCTGTCACAGCGTTTTTGAGCCTCAGGCTGCCACCCAAAACAGTTAAAATAAAAACTATAAAATTGAACAATAAAATGAAGTAATCCTCTGCCCTGTTTCCTCCTTGTAGACGGAAAATCTCATCATGTCCTTCAACTACAGTGAAGAGATCATGGACTACTACTACAATGACAGTTATTCCTACGACTGTTGCCTAGCCCAGCCGTGCGATCTGAACCCCTACCAGAACTTTTCCATGCAGTTTCTGCCTCCCTTCTACACCCTAATTTTCCTGCTGGGTCTCGGAGGCAACATGATGGTCATCGCTGTCTTGCTACTGGACAGAGTCTCCTTACTCGGGACCGACATTTTCATCTTCAACCTGGCCATCGCGGATATTCTTCTGGTGTTCACGCTTCCTTTCTGGGCTGCCCAGGCCGTGCTGGGCTGGATCTTCAAGGACTTCCTCTGCAAGGTCATCGGCAGCATCCTGAAGATCAACTTCTACGCCAGCATCCTCTTCCTCATCTGCATCAGCTTTGAGCGGTACCTCTCCATCGTCTACGTCATACGGATGTACAACAGGAACAAGCGCTTCCTGATCGTCTACACCACCTTGCTGGTATGGCTCGTCTGCTTCCTGCTGACGGTGCCCGACTTCATGTACCTGAGGGCCGAGTTTGACAGCCGCCTGAACGTTACTTCCTGCGTCCTCTCCTTCCCACCTCATAGTAGCAAGAGGTGGAGAATCGCCCTGATCGTCATCAACCAACTGGTGGCTTTCTTGCTCCCTCTGATGGCCATGATCTACTGCTACGTCCACATCATCCTCACCCTCCTGCGCTCCAGAGGGTTCCAAAAACACAAGGCCCTCAAGGTTATCTTGGTGGTGGTGGTGGCCTTCTTTCTCTGCTGGTCGCCCTACCATTTGGTGCAGTTCCTCAACACCTTGCTCCAGCTGGACCTCCTGGAGAAGGATTGCCAGAGGGATGAGAGCTTGGACATTGCCGATACCGTCACCACCAGCTTAGGCTTCTTCCACTGTTGCCTCAACCCGCTGCTCTACGCCTTCGTCGGCGTCAAGTTCCGGAACAAACTCCTGACCGTGCTGAGGAGATTCGGCTGCATCAATCAGAACTTCCTGAAGAAGCATTCCAGGTCCTTCAGCCAGCAGAGGGATTCAAGTTGGTCCGAAAGCACAGATTGCTCCTATGCGGCCTTCTAGAAAGATCTGGAGCCGCAAGGACGCCATTGTCCCAAAGGTGCCTTTTTCATGAGGTAACTGGTTTTCCTTTGAAGACCTTTCGCTTCCCATCCCAGAAGCTTCTTCTTCAGCTCTGACTGGACTTTCGTTGTTTTTTCCTTGAAGACGTTTCGCTTCCCATCCCAGAAGCGTCTTCTTCAGCTCTGACTGGATGGTGGGGAATGGACGCCATTGCTATCCCAGAATTCTCCTCTTGCTGCTCTGCAAGCAGAGGAAACATGGCGCTCCGTCGGTACAGCTAGTCCTCGACTTAACAACTCTTCGTTTAGCGACCGTTCGAAGTGGCAACAGCACTGGGAAAAGTGATTTATGACCGGTCCTCACAGTTATGACCATTGTGTCAATGTGATTAAAATTCCTGTCCTGGGGTCATGTGTGATCACCATTTGTGACCTTCTCAGCCGGCTCCTGACATGCAAAGCCAATGGGGGGAGGGGGGGAAGCTGGTTTCGCTTAACGACCGTGTGATCCATTGAACTGCATGATTCGCTTAATAACCATGGCAAAAAAACCTTGGTAAAATCAGGTACGAGTCATTTAACAATCGCTTTGTTTAGCAATGGACGTTCTGTATTCCCAACAGTCAGGTGGTTTTTTAAGAAGACATTGGACAGCCATTTGTCTGAAGTGGCATAGGGTCTCCTGCTTAAGCAGGAGGTTGGACTAGATGACCTCCAAGGTCCCTTCCGGCTCTCTTATTCTGTTATTCGAAGCTGAGGACTGCCTGTGTGTCTAGCATCAAGATCGAGCATCGAAATTCCCCTATGAATCAAGTTTCATTCATGAAAAAATTGTTCTTCGGATAAGGGGGGGTCCCGGCAATCCTGACGGGTTTTGAACATTATCGCTTCCACGTCTGACTCAAGAAACTGGTTGCTCAATATGGTTTTGAGGTTATCTGTTCACGTTTTCAGTTTCTTCCCCCATTCAGAGCAGCGTTCTGAGGTTGAAAATTGGGGTCGAAAACTCCCCCTGCCTGAAACCAAAAGATTTCAAGGCTCGTGTCAAAACCTCCGAGTTGTTTGTTGAAGGCTTCATGGCATCTGCTGTTGCGTTGCATTGACTCGTGTCGCGTCCTTGTTTTCTGATCATAAACTCTTGACTGCCCTTCTGAAATGGATAGCCGAAGATTATGTTGTCCGTCTAAATCTGGTAAAATGAGAAGAGATTTGAGTGAGTCTTTGAACCGAATATATACCAATAAGGACGGACGAGAGAAGAAAGTCATCGCTTCGTTTTTGCTCAATTCTTTTGGATGTCTATTACCGGAGAGAGGATGTCAAAAAAAAAAAAAAAAGGAGCTTAACTCTATATGTATTCAACCTTCTAAAATTAAATAATATAAACGCTGAATGAGATGAGAGTGTTTTTAATGAAATGTTCTGGCTGACTAATTGTGAGTCTTGCGTTTTTGGTGTTTTTCTGTATCTGGGAATCTCTGCATTCTTTATTTTATTGTGTTACTTTTTCGTAGTCTCCTCTTCCTCTCCTCCTCCTCCTCCTCCTCTCCTCCTCCTCCTCCTCCTGTGAATTGAAGCCCACAGGTCAGAAAGGGACTATGAATTCTGTGAGTTGAAGTCCACAGGTTGTAAAGGGGCTATGAATTCTGTGAGTTGAAGGCCACAGGTGGTAAAAGGGCCATAAATTCTGGGAGTTGAAGTCCATAGGTGTTAAAGGGCTATGAATTCTGGGAGTTGAAGTCCATCGGTCATAAAGGCACTATGAATTCCGGGAGTTGAAGTCCATAAGTGGTAACGGGCTATGAATTCTGGGAGTTGAAGTCCACAGGTCATAAAGGGGCTATGAATTCTGGGAATTGAAGTCCACAGGTCATAAAGGGGCTATGAATTCTGGGAGTTGAAGCCCATAGGTGGTAAAGGGCTATGAATTCTGGGAGTTGAAGTCCACAGGTCATCAAGGGGCCATAGTTGCCCACTCCTGACCTTGGGCTATATTGGGAATTTCAGAAACGGGTTTGGGGCCACGGTTCTCCAACTGCTCCTTGGCCAAAGCGGCTGAGAAGAAAAACAAGCAATCAGCCCTCGTTGCAGTTAAACTTCCCCATCGGGAAACCTTTCATAACATGAGGGTTTCCTTTCCCCCACCAGAAGATCTGGTGACTTCCCCACATTACTGAGTCCACCCTGGGGCAACAGCAGCACAGAAGGATAGTCAAGGATAACCTTTGGATGCAAGAATGGAACTAAATCAATCCACCAATTACGAGGATGAGGACTACTATGAGGTAGGTCAGTTCTCTGTCTCTGGCCCAGTGTTTCTTAACCTTGGCTACTTTCAGCTGTGTGGACTTCACCTCCCAGAATTCCCCAGCCAGCCTAGCTGGCTGGGGAATTCTGGGAGGTGAAGTCCACACATCTTGAAGTGGTCCAGGTTGAGGGGAAAAAATGCTAGTCTGTTGAGTAGCCAGCGGATTAGCTGAGCATATCTTTTGAAAAGTAGACTTGCAAGCTCAACCCAACTGGATTGGCCCGATGGACATTTGGTGCTGGGAGGTTTTCCGAGCGTGGAGAGGGTTGCGTGATCCACCATGTCCAGCTTCTCCTGTTGCTTCACAGGCAGGACAGGAGTATCCAGGCCTGCCAGACCAAGCCTGGTGCGTGTACAATGCAGTGAGGGAGTCCGTCTTATCTACTGCTTTGGTCAGCAAAATACCTTGGCCCAATCCTGTTTCTGTGTGCAAGTGACCTCCCTGTTTGATTTGCACACAAAGGCTCCCCCACCTTCTTTTGCTTCCAGCCGATAACAACCAGGACCCAATCCTTAAAGGGAGGGGGGAGCTTTGGATTCTGTGGGGTTTTCACAGTACATGGCTTGAGACTGGGAAGGGAGAGCGCAGAGAAATTGCATTATCAGGAATAGGAGGAGGAGCAGAGGAGGGAAGGAAGGAAGAAGGGAAGGAAGAGAAAAAGAGAGAGAGAAAGAAGAAAAAGGAAAAGAGAAAGAAGAAAGAAAAAGAAAGAAAAAGAAAGGAAGGAAGGAAGGAAGGAAAGTGGGGAAGGGGGAGAGAAAAGGATGGAAAGAATAGAAAATGAATGAAAGAAAAAAAAAAGTCCTGCTCTCAGAGTATCAGCATTGCATTAAATATTATGGGATATTTTCTTTTCCCTCCCTCCCTCCCTTTTTCCTTTCTCCCCTTTCCCCTCCCCTCCCCTTCTCACTTCTCCCCCCTCCCTTCCTCCCTTCCCCATGGGATTGGAGTCCAAAGCTGCAACTGAGCAAGGAAAAACGATCCAGATAATTTCCCATTCCATTCCATCAGCTTCTTCCCTCCTAGTTTACTCCTCCTGTTAGCTTACTAGCAATCCAGCCAGCAGAAAAAGCAGTACTATTGGACAACACCACCAACCGCCCGCGATTCCTAAGGGGGCATGGGTGGGCGCCTGTGTGTAAGGCTGTGTATCTGGGATGTCCTGAGAATTTCTCCCAAACTTTTCTCTTTTTCCCTCCTTCCCAGCTGGGCACGTTGCCCGAGATCAACCCCAACGCCCAGCCGTGCCTTCCCACCGAAGTGAGCGCCTTCGCTCGCTATTTTGTGCCCGCGTTCTTCTCCTTGGTGTTCGTGGTGGGGCTGCTGGGCAACAGCTTGGTGCTGGCTATCTTGGGTCAAAGTCACCGGTCCTGGCGCTTTGCTGACCACTACCTCTTCCAGCTGGCGGTGGCCGATTTCCTTCTGGTCTTAACCCTCCCTTTCCAAGCTGCCTATTTTATCCACGGCTGGACCTTTGGAGAATTCCTTTGCAAGCTGACCGAGGCGCTCTCCACCATGAACGTGGTCACCAACATCCTTCTCCTGACCTACATCAGCATTGAGCGCTACTTCGTGGTGGTCCGGGGGACATCACCACGCTTCTTCTTGAAGCGTTCTCACATCTACCTCACTTCGGCCTCTTTCTGGGGCATGGGCATCGCGTTCGCCATTGTGGATCTCCACTTCCGGACGGTCAGCTACGTCCCGGAAGCCATGACTCTCGTCTGCCAGTTGGGCTTTGAGGTCCAGGATGCCAACTCCTGGAAACTGGGGCTACAAGCGATCTTCTTCCTTCTAGGTTTTTGGTGGCCTGTCCAAGCAATGGTCTACTGCTACAGTCAGATTTTCACCAAGCTGCACCAGGCTGGACTTCTGAGCAAGCATTTGCCTCTCCGTCTCCTGCTGGTCATCTGGATCACCTTCATCGCCTGTTGGTGCCCTTTTCATTGCTTGATCCTGGTGGACATCTTTCAACGTCTGGGCCATTTGAAGCGGCACTGTGAGTGGGAGAAGGTGTTGGATTCCGGACTCCTGATCACCAGGAGTTTAGCCCTCACCCACTGCTGCCTCAATCCCTTGGTCTACGCTTTTGGAGGGGTGAAGTTCCAGAGGGAATTTTCCAGAATCTTCTGTAGGAGAAGCAGAGCCAGGCGCCATTCGGACAGTGAGGACATTAGCCAAATTACTGACTGCAGCACCGATCATGGCCTGGATTATTCGATCATGATGTGAGCTGCGCGTGGTCCACCCCACGTGCCGGGAACCCTTCACGAAGTCTTCTCCACACCATTGCCCACCAGATACAGGTGGTCCCCGACTTACGACAGCTCATTTAGTGACTGTTCAAAGTTACAACGGTGCTGAAAAAAGTAACTTACGACTGTTTTTCACACGGCCGTTGCAGCATCCCCGTGGTCACGCGATCCAAATTGAGAGACTTGGCAACTGATTTGTATTTACGACGGTTGCAGTGTGCCGGGGTCACGTGATCCCCTTTTTGTGACCTCCTGACAAGCAAAATCAACGGGGAATCCAGATTCGCTCTTACTCACTTAACAACTGCAGTGATTCACTTAACAAACGTGGCGAGAAAGGTCGTAAAATGGGGTGAAATTCACTTAACAGCCATCTCACTTAGCGACAGTGGGCTCAATGGTGGCCGTACGTTGAAGACTACCTGTATTGTAGCAATTGTTGAGTTGAAAGAAGGTTCTTCTTACCCCAGAGCGGAAGGGTTTTAGATATGCAACAGCTTTGAAAATAATAATTACAAAATCCCAAACTTCGTTGCTTCAGATTTACAAGAATTACGTCTTGGAGTTGTTGTTGTTTTGCCAGGACCAGCCTTCAAAGGGGAATTTTACATGTTGGTTTCCCCTTTATCTCGCAACTGTCAGAAATGTATACAATTAGCTAATTTGGCTTAGTGGTTTAAGGCATCAGGCTGGAAAGCGGAAGATTATGAGTTCGAGTCCTGCCTTAGCGATGAAATCCAGCTCAGTGGCTTTGGGCCAATCACCAGGAGACAATGAGTTCTAGTCCCGCCTTAGGTAGGAAAGCCGGCTGTCTGAATTTGGGCCAATCACCACGAGTTGGTGAGTTCTAGTCCCGCCTTAGGCATGAAAGCCGGCTGTCTGACTTTGAGTCAATCACTCTCTCTCAGTTCAACCCACCTCATAGGGTCGTTGTTGTGAGGAAAAGAGGAAGCGGAAAGTGTGTTGGAGGTGTTTGCTGCCTTGAGTGATTTGTAAAAATAATAAAGACAGGAGATAAACGAAGGAATGAATAAATTACATTCTGAAGTGAAATCTTGCCCGCCATTTTATTGACAGTTAGCTGCGAGTAACAGCAGAGCTTACTATCCCTAGTCAATGAATTAAGTAGCTGGAGATTTGCTTGAGGAAAAACAATAAAGGTTTATTCAAACCGAATTCTTTACAGATCTGGAAAAAGATAACGGTTGACATTCGAATATGGAAGAATGTCAGTCTTCTTTGGCTAGGAAGAATATCGACCGTAAAAATGAATATCATCTGAAGGATTAATTTATTCTAACAGAGGCTAGTAAGGCTGGAAGGAAAGGTGTTGAGTGAATAGCAAATGTGAACCTACAACTTCATTTGATCAAATAAAAGAGAGCTTGCCCAACCTCAGCAGCTTAAAGAGGAGTGGACTTCAATTCCCAGAATTCCCCAGCCAGCCAAGCTGGCTGGGGAATTCTGGGAGTTGAAGTCCACCCAACTTAAAGTTGCCGAGGTTGAGAAACACACTTTCTAACCTCTTTCGTTTGCCTTCCTTCCACATCCTACCGAGAAGTGATGAAGGGGAACACAGAAGTATTAGGGGAAGAAAAAAAATATCAAAATAAAACCCTTACGCTCTTTCCCCAGAATGGGAAGGATCTGCCACAGAAGGTGGTTTCAAAACATCACCCTTCGCCCCTTGCTTCATGCTGAGGGGAATTACTTCATCTGGCACTTCCACCGTTGCTCAGAAGTATATTTTTTTTCCCTGTGGTTCGGTTTTAACCAGAGGGCTTTTAGATGGGGTTTAGATGGCTGTTGAATGCAATCTCCTTTTCTGAGCTTCCAAAATAGGGTACTCGGATCTCACTGAAGAAGCCGAAGCATCTGTCGGTTCATAAAAAGGGTTGCAGGTGGTCAGAATAACAGAGATGGAAGGGACCGTGGAGATCTTCTCAAGCAGGAGACCCTTACAGAATCAGAGAATAACAGAGATGGAAGGGACTGTGGAGATCTTCTCAAGCAGGAGACCCTTACAGAATCAGAGAATAACAGAGATGGAAGGGACCGTGGAGGTCTTCTCAAGCAGGAGACCATTACAGAATCAGAGAATAACAGAGATGGAAGGGACCGCGGAGGTCTTCTAGTCCAACCCCTTGCTCAAGCAGGAGACCCTTACAGAATCAGAGAAGAACAGAGTTGGGAGGGACCTTGGAGGTCTTCTAGTCCAGCCCCCTGCTCAAGCAGGAAACCCCATACCATTTCAGTCCCATCTCTTCTTTTTGTTTTATTTTTGTTGTCGTTGTCATTGTCGTTTTCTTGCATTTCCACAAAGAAATCCATCCCCAAGAAGGAATCAGAGAATTGTGCGGCGGCCTTACTAGGAAAGGAACTTTATTCACAGGCTAAACAGAAGGACATCGCTTGTACCCCTCAAAAAATATGGAGAGCCGGACCGGGACTTGCTGGGGAAACTGAGGCACAAAGATTTTGGGACACGGTGCAGGGAGGGCTACAGGGCAGGGCTCCTTAGTCCTGCCACCAATGTCCAACTTGATCAGTGAGGACACTTTGATAGGTGTTCACAGTTTCGATGAGGTTTTTATAGTTGTTCCTGGAAATAAAGGGAAGAGGACACCTTTCAGATCATCAGCCCCTTCACAAGGACAAAGATTTCTCCTCACGACAGCTGATCCTCGACTTAAAACCAAAATGCAGCCCAAAATTTCTGTGGCTAGAGCAAGGCAGCAGTTAAGCGAGTTGCGCCCCATTTTATGACCATTTTGGCCACGGTTGTTAAGCGAATCACTGCAGTTGTTAAGAGAATCGTGTAGGTCAGGGGTAGGCAACCTTGGCTCTTTTATGACTGGTGGACTTCAACTCCCAGAATTCCTGAGCCAGCATGGCTCAGCATGGAAACCTCCCCCTTTCCCCTCAACATGGCTGGCTCAGGAATTCTGGGAGTTGAAGTCCACGAGTCCTAAAAGAGCCAAGGTTGCCTATCCCTGGTGTAGGTCATTAAGTAAACGGTTTCCCCCCCCCCCATTGACTTTGCTTGTCGGAAGCTGGCGGGGAAGGTCACAAAAGGGGATCACGTGACCCCAGGACACCACAACTGCCATAAGTACATGCCAGTTGCCAAGTGCCTGAATTTTGATCACATGACCCTGGGAATGCAACAGTCATAGGTGTCAAAAATGGTCATAAGTCACTTTTTTTTTTAGCACTGTTATAACTTCGAACAGTTACTAAAGGAATGGAAGCAAGCAGGTTGCAACCCCTTGAAATCTTTGGATCATAATTTTAATTTTACCCCCCCCCCAAAGGTAATTATTGAATACAGAAGATAAAATGGGCCTTGAATCAGTCTTGGGGATTTAATACATATATTTTCAAGGAACAAGGCCAAAATGTGTTATGTTTCCATCTTCCAGAATGCTATTAGGTCTGTTTGCTACTTTGAGTGATTTATAAAAATAATAAAAGTACGATTAAAAAAAAATCTAAAACAGAAATTCCAGCCAGATTGATGGTAGTCTATCACTGATGATTTTTTGCACTCATTCACTTTCCAAGCAAAATTGTGGAATTTTATTATTTAGAAAGGAAGGTATATTAAGAGCCCGTTTGGTCTAGTGCAGGGGTAGGCAACCTTGGCTCTTTTATGACTCGTGGACTTCAACTCCCAGAATTCTTGAGCCAGCCATGCTGAGGGGAAAGGGAGAGGTTTCCAAGCTGAGCCATGCTGGCTCAGGAATTCTGGGAGTTGAAGTCCATGAGTCATAAAAGAGCAAAGGTTGCCTATCCCTGGTCTAGTGTTTAAGGTACCAGACTAGAAACCAGGAGACGGTGAGTTCTAGTCCCACCTTTGGCACAAAAGCCAGGGGGCTAAGTGATTTTGAGCCAATCACCAGGAGACTGTAAGTTCTAGTTCTGCCTTAGCCATGAAAGCCAGTTGGATGACTTTGGACCAATCATCAAGAGACTATGACTTCTAGTCCCACCTTAGGCAGGAAAGCCAGCTGGGAGACTTTGGGCAGTTACTCCCTCTCCGCCCAGCCCATCCTCACAGGGTTGTTGAGAGGAAAATAGGAGGATAGAGTATTAGGAATGCTCGCCACCTCAAGCTAGTTATAACATAATAAGGGCAGGATAAAAATCAAATAAAATCAATAAACATGACGTATCATTGATCAGAAAATTATATTAGGCCCTTGGGGGGGGAAACCCATCACCCATCATCCCCTGTCATTTCTTTACCAAATTCGCTGGCTGATGTCAAAGGATTTGACTTTTTCTACCCAGGAACTAGTCACATCGGAGACATAATTGTAGTACCCCCGTGCGGCATCCTCAATTTGGGTGAGCACGGTCTCATCCTCGGCACTCCTCTTCTGCACACTGTGGCTGAGAACCTCTGCAAAAAAAAGAGTACTGAATGTGGGCGAGGATTGGATTGCTTCGGGTTTGGCTGACAAGAAATTGGCTTGGGTTTTTTCTGCACAGCCCTTAGTTGCAATTCCCACTTTTGAGAGGAAAATAAATTTTTTAAAAAAAATTAAAATAAAGAAAAACAAAATCCAATCAAATCATAAAATAAGTAGGAGCAGGGGCCCTGCAATCCCAAAACAGCCGGAGCACCACTTGAACCCCCATCGGCATTGACAGACTCCCCTTCAGTCAATTGCAAAAGGCAGCTTGACTTGCAACAGCTTCCATCCTGCGACGATATTTGTAACGCCATCCGACGACAACATCTGCCTATCGCAGGTCTTTGGGAAGGACTCGCTCGGCAGGCAAAAGTGCCAAATCCGGTCCGAACATCTGGCTAACTGTTGTGCAACAAACAAAAATAAAATAAAAATATTCTAAGACAACAGAAGTTGGATTAAAAACTAACCTGAGCAGAGAAGTAGCAGCAGGATGGAAGCAACCGTCAATTTCAGATTCATTTTTGCAAGAGCTATGCCTAAGATTTGGGCGAGAAAAATTGGCCAAGGTAAATAAAAATTGAGAAAGCTCAAACGCCTCTTTCCGCGTATCTGATCTCTGTTCAGTGGGTAAAATTTATTGGCGACGCTTGTAAAAAAAGCCACAGATCTGAGAGGGTACCAGACACCCACTAATTAAGGAGAGAAGCAACCTAGAACTAAGGAGAAACTTCCTGACAGAACAATTAACCAGTGGAACAACCTGCCTCCAGAAGCGGTGAATGCTCCAACCCTGGAAGTTTTTAAGAAGAGACTGGACAGCCATTTGTCTGAAATGGTTTCCTGCCTGAGCAGGGGGTCAGTGGTTCTTAACCTTTTTGAATGAATCGCCCCCTTGAGCCAATGAGGAAGTTGTCATCGCCCCCCTCTCAATCACAACATAGGAAATAATTCTTCAATTTATGCAAACACTTTTTTTGTTTTCTTTAAAATTGTCATCTGGACATATCGATGCAAATAATTTATTTCCAGTCTTTTCCCCATATCTCAACTGTGTGAAAATTTTTGGTGCCACCTGTCACTTTATTCCCAAACTTTCCTTTTGAAAGCCACCTTACAGTGAAGTAAGTGTCCCCAAAACTTCTCGCTCCATCGCCCCCATATCGCCCCCTTTTTGTTCCTTCGCCCTCACATCGCCCCTTTTCGTTCTATCGCCCCCGTGAAAAATGAAATCACCCCCTGGGGGGCGATATTGCCCAGGTTAAGAACCACTGGATTAGATGACCTCCAGGGTCCCTTCCAACTTTATTATTATTATTATTATAATCCATGAAGTACATTGACTGAGATTCACCCCACATACTTAATTCTCAAGCAAGGTCCACCAAAGTGGTTTGCAAAGATAGAAGTGAAGAGTTCTAGTTAATCAACCACATGATTGTAAACTAGGTTTAATCTCTCCTTCTTTCTTCCTATTTGCTGCTTTTAACTGCCTTGATTTACAGGTGTACCTCGGCTGACGGCCACAGTTGAGCCCAAACTTTCTGTGGCTAAGCAAGGCAATTATTAGTGAGTTTTGCCCCCATTTTACGACCTTATTGCCACCGTTCTTAAGTGGATTCCTCCAGTTGCAAGACAAGACGATTAAATAACCAAGATCAGAGAGCACCAAGGATTCCACAATTCAACGCCAAGCTACGAATATTCTAAAGGATGGTCAAAAGGTGGTTATTTCCAGTTTGCCCTTGTAAATGCATTTTCAGACATGCAAAAATTAAAAAAAGAAAAGCAGGACAATAGCTTTCTGATCTTTAGGAGGGGGGAAACCCACCCAGGTTTAGAATCAGCAGGGTCTCTATAAAGTGATGGTGATCTGGGATGAGAGATTAATTCCTAATGTCTGCAACTCTGCTTACCTAACCTTGATCCTAGTTTGTTGGAGTAAAAGGGCCTGCTGGATCCCGGGACTGTCTCTACCACAGCTGGTTTGTCTATTCCACAGAAATTAGGACTATAAGGCAAAGAACCCCCAAATCATATTCCTCGTTTCTACACCCAAAGACCATAGTCCAATTTCACTGGCTCTCTTGCACCATCCCCGAGTTAACCGCTTAGGTGTTCCATCGCACTCACGTTCTCTTATCCAGCTACGGCGGGGAGATCAGATCCAAATGGAGCTTGTATGAAAAGCAGGGCATTTATATGTGTTTGCAGTCTTGCTAAAATTAAAAAAAAAACACAAGCTAAGTCCCATCCAAAATGATTACCCACCTTCTCTCAAACTGCACATCCCCCTTTCCTGTTCAAAGTCTAAGCAAACAAGATCAGACTGTTATGGCATGGGAAAACCAAACTTAGCAATGATCTTTGAAGCGTGATGAAGGGATCTGGAAGGCTATCAATTCTAATTAGAGGATCTCGTTGGGGGGGAAAATCATCTTTGGAACTGCCACCCATCAGGAGCGGCACGAGTCCTTTTGATTGGATTGGTTGCCTGCCATCAAGCGGTTGACATTTAGAGACCACCTAGATAGATCTTGTCTAGATAGATTGATTTATCCCAGAAGATCTAGGTCAGGGGTAGGCAACCTTGGCTCTTTTATGACTCGTGGACTTCAACTCCCAGAATTCCTGAGCCAGCCATGCTGAGGGGAAAGCGAGAGGTTTCCAGGCTGAGCCATGCTGGCTCAGGAATTCTGGGAGTTGAAGTCCACAAGTCATCAAAGAGCCAAGGTTGCCTACCCCTGGCCTAGGCCTGTATTTCTCAACCTTGGCCACTCAGAGATGGGTGGACTTCAACTCCCAGAATTCCTAAGCCAGCATGGCTCAGCTTGGAAACCTCTCCTTTTCCCCTCAGCACGGCTGGCTCAGGAATTCTGGGAGTTGAAGTCCACGAGTCGTAAAAGAGCCAAGGTTGCCTAACCCTGATCTAGGTAGTTCTTCTACCTTCTACCTTCTAGATGAGCATTCTCCATGATGAGGCAGGACAAGAAGCAATGGGATGGAAACCAATCAAGGAGAGAACCAACCTAGAACTAAGGAGAAACTTCCTGACAGTGAAAACTATTAATTAATGGAACGACTTGCCTCCAGAAGTTGTGGGTTCTCCATCACTGGAGGTTTTTAAGACGAGACTGGACACCCATTTGTCTGAAATGGTGTAGGGTTTCCTGCTTGAGCAGGGGGTTGGACTAGAAGACCTCCCAGGTCCCTTCCAACTGTTACTCTGTTATTCAGCCTGAACCACTAAGACCTAGAACATTCTACCTTCTATGTCACCTGTATGGGATATGTCCTGTCAAGTCCCACATTTTATTTCTTTTTATTTACCAACTTGTTTTGACTGCATATTATAATTTTTATATGGATTCTGGGCAGCATATACTTCAAAATAAAACTCAACGAAAGAGCAGTTAAAATAATAAGACTCAACTAATTATGATTGCTACTCAAAGAGAGTCAGAGGCCCCAAAGTTGGAAACTCTTAAAAAAGGGACAGGATTTGATGTGTAATTGAAGCTCCCATCTTGATTTTTTTTTTACCCCCTCCCCTCCTGAGGACCCTCTGACGTACAGTACAGGTAATCCTGGACTAAGGACCAATTGTTTAATAGGAAAAAACAAAATGGCCATTTGCGTCTTACGACCGCAAGATTTGCTTAACAACGGCTATATAAAGATGGCCTGGTGATGTGGAGCCTCAACTTATGACCGCAATGATTTGATGACTGGAATTCTGATCCCAATCGTGTGTTGTAGGCTGAGGACAACCAATTGTGGTTGTAAGTTGTGGTCCTAAGTTGAGGCTGTTGGGGACTTTCCAAAGACGAGGTCGTTCTGAACTCGGGAGAGATCGAGCAAACATGGAAGTCAGGAAGAAATGGTCTCTTTTAACACTTCTTTGTAATCGCAAAGAACATTATTATTGTTGTTGTTGTAATATTAAATATTGTAATAGCCTAGGCCCGGGGTAGGCAACCTTGGCTCTTTTATGACTCGTGGACTTCAACTCCCAGAATTCCTGAGCCAGTCGTGCTGAGGGGAAAGGGAGAGGTTTCCAAGCTGAGCCATATTGGCTCAGGAATTCTGGGAGTTGAAGTCCACGAGTCATGAAGGGGCCATAGTTCCCCCATGATGGTTCAGGAATTCTGGGAGTTGAAGTCCACGAGTCATAAAAGAGCCAAGGTTGCCTACCCCTGGCCTAGGCTTAGGAGCGCAACGATTTATGGAATTCCCGCTTCCAGCTGTGCTTATAAGTCGAGGAGTATCTTTAATACTGTAGTGTTTAAAGACACCATTTCTTCCCGGCCTCTTCCATGTTTTCCTGATCTCTCCCGAGCTCAGAAGGACCTCGTTTTTGGAACAGTCCCCAACGGCCAAGCTTCGTAGCAACCGCGGGTCCAAAGGAGTGTTTACTCAAGGCTCCAGCCTGATGAGTAGACAGAAGTGAGAGAGACAAGGACAGTTTGCGTAGATCTTAAGCAATATTTGCTCCTGGTCACTGATCAACCAAATGGTACCTGAAGGAGGCCTTCAGAAATGTCTTTTGAAGCAGGAACACTTCTTCAAATTGTGTTCCATTTTCGGAAAGAAAGTAGGGTTGGAATCAGCGGTAGGACACCAGATCTCCCTGGAAAGGCTGAGGAGCCTAAGCCCAGGGCAAAAATGTTCACATTCCAGATTACAGGCAGTCCTCAACTTACGACGACAATGGAGCTCAACGTTTCTGTCGCTAAGCGAGACAGTCGCGAATTGAGTTTTGCCCCATTTTACGATCTTTCTTGTCACAGTTGTTCAACTTTGGCCACTTTAAAACTTGTGGACTTCAACTCCCAGAATTCCTCAGCTCAGGAATTCTGGGAGTTGAAGTCCTCAGGTCGTAAAGTTGCCATAGTGGACTAGAGAACAGGCTATACCAGGGGTCCTCAACCTTGGCAACTTTAAAACTTGTGGACTTCAACTCCCAGAATTCCTCAGCCAGCTGTGCTCAGGAATTCTGGGAGTTGAAGTCCACAAGTCTTAAAGTTGCCAAGATTGAAGACCCCTGACCTAGATGGTCATTGCAGGGGGGGAGGAAAAAAAACTTGAAAATGTAAAGAGAGTAATGGTTAAAATGCTAATTGTGCCATCCTGAGCGTCGTTGATAACATTTTAGGAACAAATGATTGAAAACACCGTTTCTCCTACTTAAGTTGGTCTCTTTATTTACGTCTAACAATGGGTGGGAAGTAAAAACGCACAGTTGCAGACAAAGAAAGCAGGAAATAAAGATGGGAACTTCTGGACGACCTCTTTCAAGATGTTTTGGTTTTTTTTACAGTTGGGATTCTACCAGTATGAGCATCTTCTCTATCACTGATGGACACAAGGAACGGAGGCCCGTTCAGTCTGATCCACCTTGGGAGGTGATGGGTTCAAACTTCTTCTTCAGCTTATGGAACGTCTCGGAAAGCCAGTTCCTATCAGGGACAAGAGAAATGGTCAGTGGTCTTGCTTCCAAACTCTTGTAATGTGGGAAAGACCTTGGGAGACCCTGGTCAAGAGAGGCTGCTGAGGGAACCAATCAGATAACAGAATCAGAGCTCTCCGCTGCGCAGTGGGAAGTGAATTTTGCCCCGTTTTACAACTTTTCTTGCCTCCGTTGTTAAGCGAAGCACTGCAGTTAAGTTAGTAACTGCGAATCGGGCTTCTCCATTGACTTTGCTGGTCAGAAGGTCCCAAGAGAGGATCACGTGACCCCTGGACACACAGCAACGGTCATAACTATGAGTCAGTTGCCAAGCGTCCAAATTTTGATCACACGACCCTGGGGATGCTGCAACGGTTGTGAGTGTGAAAAAAAGTCACGTCACTTTTTTTCAGTGCCGTTGTAACTTCCGACGGTCTCTAAATGAATTGTTATAAGTCAAGGACTACCTGTCTATTATCAAACATGGCTCTTTCCATCGTCCCGGTCTGCCTCTGGGTCTGCTGCTTCCAGAACTATTTTTCATCTTGGACTTAAGGGTTCCCAGCTTCACACACATTTATGGACAGTCCATATTGCTTAAGACACACATCGGGGGGAGTTTTTCCAAATCACAGACATGCTAATTTAGGAACCTGTTTGGCTGTTTTGCTGAGCCTCCAGCAAGACTCTGGGATGATCAGGCCACTTGCCAAAAGCTGACTGACATTCCTTAGCAGGCATTTAGAAGGCCATGGGCACCTAAGAGGCTCTCATAGAATCATAGGGTTGGAAGGGATCTTGGACACAGATAGAAAGAAAGAAATAATAAAATAAAATAATAAAATAAAATAAATAAAATTAAAATAATAAAATAATAAAATAATAAAATAAAATAAAATAAAATATAAAATAAAATAAAATAAAATAAAATAAAATAAAATAAAATAAAATAAAATAA
>NW_015387328.1:97452-117679 GCF_001527695.2 Protobothrops mucrosquamatus
AAAATAAAATAAAATAAAATAAAATAAAATAAATAATAAAATAAAATAAAATAAAATAATAAAATAATAAAATAAAATAAAATAATAAAATAAAATAAAATAAAATAAAATAATAAAATCTTTTCCTGGGTTCCTTCTTCCCCATAGGAACTTCTCAATGGAACTGTCTCAGCTGCTCTGTGGCGCCATCTAGTGGTGGCTGCTGCTGCATCTGCCAGGCTCCTCTGATTTGTTCTGCTAGTCTTGGTGCCTGATTCCCTTTTCGGCTTTCAGTGCCTGAAAGATCTGTCACTTTCTGGTTAATGGAAGAAACAAGCTTCGGTTCCAGAAAGCAAAACCGCAGGGAAATTTTTAATCCTAGCCAATTATAAGCTTGTAAGTCGAGGACTATACTGTCCTTTCAACCCAGAGGTCCTTAAGCTGGTCATGGATGGCTATTGACAGTGGCGTTTTGTGGTTGTCTTAACTGTTTGGACAGCCATACTAAATCAAAAGGAAGAATAAATGCATTTAAAACCAGCCCCTTCGTTTCCCCCAATTAATGGTTATACAAACTATGGAAAGAGTTTCCTCACTGAGATCACAGAGAATGTCCCGTTCCACGAAGGAATGGTGGCTTTACAGGCAGGGAGCTTCCCACCATATCAATTGCTTGGAATTTTTTTTTTTACAACAAATCGGGCATCTACACCAACGTGTAAGTCATGGGTTCTTGCAAATTGGGCAGGGAGGCTCAGAGGATGTCACATGCTTCATGACCTCATTATGCTAATGGATGGAAACCACCTACTGCTTCTCCTATGCATCATGGATGGATTGGTCCACGAGGCATAATTCACGCTGCTTGCACAATGATGTGGCAACCCTTGGGAGGTCATTGTGGCTTCCTTAACAATATGGGCGGGAAGGAAGAATTTAATTATTAATTTTACTTCTATTATGGGACAGGAGTGGAGTATTTATAGCTGGCAGAGGCAGGAACAGATCAAGGATTAATTAGTAGAGGATAAGAATTGGGTGGCTCCAGGGTTTCAAAATTGACAGAAGTGAGGACAACTGCAGAAAAACTTGCAAAATTGAATTATGAAAAACCAGGACATGGAAACAGAGTAAAAATACGCTCTGGGGAACTATCTCCAGATTTACGAAGGAGAAATTTCATGCTAAATATTAAGATGGGCTTCTTTTGGCTGATGTTCTCCAGATGTTGGGTTCTTCTGGAGAATCCAACGTCTTCTTCTTCAACTCTTTGAATTCTCAGCCAAGATGGCTGAACCAAGCCCCCTCACCCCATCCTACTTCCCTCCTACTAGTCACAGTTGGAAGAATGTGAGCTAAAAACATTCACCTGGTTTTGTTGCTAAATTCGCTGTTTTGGAATTCATGAAGAGCCGTTTTGGCCTTCTCGCCAAGGTTGTCAACAAAAGTCTGGACCTCCTTCTGAAACTTCTCAAACTTTTGGGCTAGGGTGGGTTCTTTCCCACCGTCTTCATTGGAGTCTTGGGATTAATAAATTGAAAACAGAAGCATGTTACTTCCTTACACTCAACACTAAACCCACACTTAATGTTGAGTTCATATAACAGGCACTATGCCCAAACAAATAAACCATGATAGGGCTTAATGGGATAACCTGGTTCACAGAACATGTTGGGACCATGCTTGATGCCTCACAAAACACTGGGTTGCAAACTACCCAATTGTGTTTAGCCTAGTCTGGCATGTTGTGTGAATCCAGCTATGTGTTGAGAAATTGACACAGGGTTCAATACACTCAGAACGTAGAACGAACAATGGATATTTTGGGTTGGCGTGCAAACATTTTTTGCATCATGTACGTTATTTATCTATCTATCTATCTGTCCATCTATCATCTATCTATCTATCTATCTATCTATCTATCTATCTATCTATCTATCTATCTATCTAATGTATCTATCATCTATCATCTGCCTATCTATCTATCTATCTATCTATCTATCTATCTATCTATCTATCTATCTATCTACTCTATCTGTCTGTCTGTCTGTCTGTCTGTCTGTCTGTCTGTCTATCTATCTCACCTATCAATAATCTATCATCTGCCTGCCTCTGACTATCTGTATCTATCTCTATCTCTATATCTATCTATCTATCTATCTATCTATCTATCTATCTATCTATCTATCTATCTATCTATCTATCTATCTATCTCTATCCATATTTCAGTGCCATTGTAATCTACAACAGTTGCTAAATGAATGATTGTAAGTCAAGCTAAATATATATAATTGAAAATAACTTTACAAAGATTTTTTTTTAAAAAACCTATAGAAACTTAAGAAAAAAAGGAGATGAAAAGGAGGCTTGGGAAAATACAATATCCTGTTCTAGGCTCTCTCTTCCCAGCAGGAACTCTGCGCTCTTAGCAACAGCAAGAATTCTGGATCTGTCACATTTCCCAGTGAGAGAGAGAAAAAATATCAGGGAAATATTAAAAGAACTAGCGTCTTGCAAGAAAACTAACATACTATCCAATGCCCCCCTCCCGGGGTTTAATATCAGACTTCCAGAAGTGTTGGACTACATCTCCCAGAGTTCCTTGCCAGCAATCCATCACTCTGGAGGGGAAGGGGCCTTTTTTTCTCCCCCCAGTGAAAGCAATCCTCTCCTTCCCCAGGTCTTACCTGTCACTACCGCAGACAAAGTTATCAGGAGGACCGCAACAGCCAAGACCAGTTTCATGGTTGCACCTCCTGTGGAGAAAAAAATAAAATAAAAATAGAATAGAATAGAGTAGAGCAGAGTAGAGTAGAGTAGAGTAGAGTAGAGTAGAGTAAAATAGAATAGAATAGAATAGAATAGAATAGAATAGAATAGAATAGAATAATAGAATAGAATAATAATAGAATAGAACAGAACAGAACAGAACAGAACAGAACAGAACAGAACAGAATAGAATAGAATAGAATAGAATAGAATAGAATAGAATAGAATAATTGATGGACAGGCAGAAAATAACACTCCCCAGGTTCATATGCTCCTCTTATTAGACAGATCAATTAATGGCTGCAATTTCATTTTAGGTTTGCAACCAAAATCATTCTGGGAACTGAAGTCCCAAACATCTGAAAGTCCCACACCAGGTATGCCTGCTATATATGGCGAATAATCTTCTAACACAGCTTTTCTTCTTGAAAAACCTCCAGTGTTGAAGCATTCACAACTTCTGGAGGCAGGTTGTTCCACTGATTAATTGTTCTCACTGTCAGGAAATTTCCTCCTTAGTTCTAGGTTGCTTCTCTCCTTGATGAGTTTCCATCCATTGCTTCTTGTCCTGCCTTCAGGTGCTTTGGAGGATAAGCTGACCCCTTCTTTTTTGGGTTCCAGAAATGTTTTTTTAATTTTGATAATCTTACTCTTGTTTTTAACTGTTTTACTATAGTAAATAGTAGATTCCCTCTACGAAAGGTGATGGGCAGTTCTTAAATATGATAAATACATAGAATAAATAAATAAAAGGTATTCTTTATTGATTTTGAAAATGGCTTTGTCTCATCAAAACAGGACGATGGAGCCACAGATGGTCCAGATGGTCCAGATTAAGTAATACATTAAAGGATTGAACCAGTTCCCTATTAATATTTTCGTGGATATAATTCAGTCTCTTCAAAAGGAAAGTCACTTTAATCACGTCTCTGTAGATTTTTACCTCATCAGCAGAACATATTTTGATAACAAATTAGATTTAAATTAAATTTTAATTTAAATCTAATTTGTTAACAAAACATATTTTGCTGAAGCAAAAAAATATATATACAGAAGAGTTAAATTTTCTATTTAATTTAAAATTAAGTTTTAATATTCAAATTCATTACATTTTAGGAGAGGGGGTTGTTCTATTTCACTAATTTTAAAAAAAATTGACAACGCAAGAAATCCCAGTTGTCAAACCCAAGAGAAGAATTTCCCCAAGACGAAACGCAGCAAAATTGGAAAATCTGTTTTTACATTTCTGAGCAACTGATACTGCTACTGTCAAAAAACGAAAGCCTTCATCCTAATTACGATCACCCCCATAACACATTTTCCATAAATGCCCCATGCCAATTTTTTGTTTGCATTAATAAGCCAAAAACATCTAGTTATTTTAAAATGAAAAAGAAATCAAGTGGTTTTTTTTGAGCTGAATGATTTGATGGGAACATTCTTCTCTCTATCCATATTAATCAAAGTTGGTTTTAAGTCTTCCCAACCCTCTTCGTTGCTCTTTACTTACTTGTAGCTGTGAGTGGAGACACTATTCCTGGCTGGATTCTGCAGGACCGTCCGGTTTTTTGCTCCCTATAAACCTGCCTCCAGCCTCCGTCATCAGCCTCCGGCACATGGATAAAACCTGAGCCGATGTTTTTTAATCTCCTCCCTGCAAATTAGATTGCTTCATTTCTGCAGGAAATGAAATCTCAGCCAGAGATGGATTCTGATTTTTTTCTCTCTCTCTCTTTCCTTATGTGTGCCATCCAGTTTCTTCTCCCTGTGCGACTGTCCGATGCAGGAAAAGAAGCGGGAGGGGGGGGAAGGAAGAAGGAATAAAAACAGGAAAGGAGAAATAATATTTCCCCAGTTGTTCGCAGGTGGACCACCTTTCCAACAGGGAGAAGGTGAAAATTCCCACTTGATCTGTCAGTGAAAGTCACCCACCTTTCAAAGATTTTTAAGCGATGGGATAGGAAAGTTTGACCATTGTTAGAAATAAAAAAAAATAGACTGTGAATCATAAGAAAGAGATGCCTTATTTTTACATTTTGGTGGGTCCAATCTGGCTGAAAACAGGCTCTAAACTTCCAAACAGAATAATCTGAATTATAAGAAAAAGTATAAATTATAAAAAAAATATATAAAACATCTTGATATCCCAAAGATGCCCGCTATATATACCAGCCAGGTTGCCAGTTGGTTATTTTGAGATGTCTAGAAAAGCAAGCAGATTTTTTTTAACTTTTGATATATTAAAACAAGCAGATGCTTTTGGGTTCTCTCATGGCCCCAAACACAAGCATACCCAGGGCTGTTTTGCTTTAATTTTTCCTTTTTGTTTAATACCATTTAGTTCATGATCAAGTGTTTTCACAAAAACGTTGGAAAGACAGACGGGCTGATTCATTAGCAATGCATCCCCGAGCCCACTTAACTATGCCAAGAACTGGGAAGTGGGAACTGGGAGAAAGTAAAGTAGGAGGCTATTGTTAGCATCGAGTAAAAGCTGTGAGCTTCTGCATGCTGAGTATCTTGGAAGGGGTTCAAGAGGCATTTTGACCGCCAAAAACCCTGATTTCAAAACTTTGTATCACCAGCTTCTCTCTTTTTTTTTGAAAGGGGGCCTTAGTGGAGCAATGAAAAACCTCTCTGTTTGATAAAGCGGAACATTTTCCCATTGGATACACTTATAAAGTAGTGTTTTTTTTCAAACTTGGCCTCTTTAAGATGGATGGACTTCAACTCCCAGAATTGGCTGGCTGGGGAATTCTGGGAGTTGATGTCCACCCATTTCAAAGTGGCCAAGGTTCAGAAATAGGAAGGAAGGAATGTAGGAAGGAAAGGAGATAAGAGAAAAAGGAAGGAAGGAAGGAAGGAAGGAGGGAGGGAAGGAAGGAAGGAAGGAAGGAAGGAAGGAAGGAAGGAAGGAAGGAAGGAAGGAAAAGGAGGGAGGGAGAAAAGAGAAAAGGAAGGAAGGAAGGAAGGAAGGAAGGGAGGAAAAAGGGAGGGAGGAAGAAAAGAGAAAAGAAAAAAGAAAAAGGAAGGAAAGAAGAGAAAAGGAAGGAAGGAAGGAAGGAAAGAGAAAAGAGAAAAGAAGGAAGGAAAGAAGGGAGAAAAGAGAGGAAGGAAGGAAGGAAGGAAGGAAGGAAAGAGAAAAGGAAAAGGAAGGAAAGAAGGGAGAAAAGAGAAAAGGAAGGAAGGAAGAAAAGAGAAAAGGAAGGAAGGGAAAAAGGGAGGAAGGGAGAAAAGAGAAAAGGAAGGAAGGAAAGAAGGGAGAAAAGAGAGAAGGAAGGAAGGAAGAAAAGAGAAAAGGAAGGAGAGGAAAGGGAAATGGAGAAGGGGGAAGCAGAAAGGGGGAAGGGAGAAGGAGAAGGAGCAGAAGAAGAAGGAGAAAGAGAAGGAGAAAACAAAAGGAAAAAGAGAACAGAGAAAAAAGGGATAAAAGAGAGGAGGAGGAGAAAAGGATCTCACCACCTACATGATTTTCCGAGGAAGCAAAACCTAGTTGCAGAAAGTAAGAACTCTGCTTAACAAGGAGAAACTATTCAATTAAATATGTTGAAGTATCCCATCAGGTTTGATGAGTGTTGCCAAAGACCTAGTATTTCCACACTTGTACCAACCTGTTTCAGTTCCTGATGTCATGAGAATTCAGCATGTTTAAAAAGCTTCCAGCATAAATTGGATTCCTGCTCCTCTTTCAGCTTCTCACTTTCCTCCTGAGGTCCTTGTTTTGGGCAGTATAATAAGCACGACCCATGGGACTCGACTAATTCATAAGAGTAATAATAATAATAATAATAATGATGATGATGATGATGATGATGATGATGATGATGATGATGATGATGATGATGATGATGATGATGATGACTCATTACAGGGGTCTCCAACCTTGGCAACTTTACGACTTGTGGACTTCAACTCCCAGAATTCCTCAGCCAGCCATGCATGGCTGGCTGAGGAATTCTGGGAGTTGAAGTCCACAAGTCGTAAAGTTGCCAAGGTTGGAGACCCCCTCACTTATTAGACTTTAGGCGGTCTACAGAGGGATCCAAAAAGTCAAGAAGCCATAGAAAAAGAGCTGGACTCTTATTCCAAGGTCATTGGAGTATTTTGGAGTGAATGATGGGTGCTGTAGTTGGAGCAGACTTAGAGCTCCACCCAAGAAATTCGTAGCACCCTAAAATGTGAGCATTGACTATAAGCCTAGTTCAGGGGTAGGCAACCTCAGTGTCATTGTAACTTTGAATGGTTGCTAAACGGATTGTTGTAAGTCGAGACTATCTGTACTTGCTTGGAGCGAAGGACCTCGTCGTGTGGGTTCCAGGGTGCAGAATTAGAATCGGGAGCTTCCTCTGATTTGTTGCAGACGAGGAAAGGCGTTGGCCATTCCTGGGAAATGCTGAATGTTGGCCCCGCGTGGGAATCGCTGGTGCCCCGGTTTTTTCACAAGCGTTGCGCAATGACTGCACATTGAATGGCAGGCCTTGAGTTTCCTGCTCACGAAACTCCACGGGAACAAACTGTCCGATCCCACAATGCGCCTTTTCTCCTCGGATTGTGCCCCGGCCACACAGACATACACACACACATACACACATACACACACACACGTTGGGAAAGGAGGTGTTCCAGGGAGTTTATTTGCGTTCATTGCGAAGGGTTTGTGCCGAGATCTTGGCCTCCTTTACTTCTCCTTTCCACTGGCCGAGGTTGAACGCTGGTAACCTCATCGCTGGAGGGATCCTGCAGGATTTATTTTATCTGAAGGGCTGCCAGATAAACAGGCTCGGTTAAGAAATCCTTTGTTCTCCCTGAGAAATTCTGCTTTTTCCTCCCACAACTCCTTGCGTTGTGGATCTTTTTCTTTCTTTGCAGTGTGGATCTTTTTTCTTTCTTTTTTCTTCTTTCTTCTTTCTTTTTTTCTTTTTTCTTTCTTCTTTCTACTTTCTTCTTTCTTCTTTCTTTTTTTCTTTTTTCTTTCTTCTTTCTACTTTCTTCTTTCTTTCTTTCTTTTTTTCTTCTTCCTTCCTTCTTTCCTTTCCTTCTTCCTTCCTTCCTTCTTTTCTTTTTCTTTCTTTCTTTCTTTCTTCCTCCCTCCCTCCCTCTCTTTCTTTCTTTCTTTCTTTCTTTCTTTCCTTCCTTCCTTCCTTCCTTCCTTCCTTCCTCCCTCCCTCCCTCTGTGGAAACTTACTTTCTTTCTCTTCTTGAAAGAAAACAAAGAAAGAAATTTTCCACAGTAAAAGGAATGTGATAGAAATCGGCTTTCAGATTTTAAGCTTAAGCACAAGTTATAAAGCACTAAAAGTCTTTGCTAAACTAAACTGCATTCCAATTTAGGCTGGGTTTCATGCTTCATCCCCTTCCACTAGAAACTTATACAATTTAGCCAGGAAAAATACCTGGTTAGATTTAACCAGGAAGAGCACAAGAGAGAGGAGGGGGGTAATAGAAAGATATATATAGAGAAACAGGGATAGATAGATAGATAGATAGATAGATAGATAGATAGATAGATAGATAGATAGATAGATAGATAGATAGATAGATAGATAGATAGATAGATATGATAGGTGGATGGATGGATAAATGAGTAGATGAATGAGTGGATGGATGGATGGATAAATGAGTAGATGAATGAGTGGATGGAGGATGGATAGATGATAAGTAAAAGATGATAGATAGGTAGATAGATAGATAGATGATAGATAGATAGATAGATAGAGAGAGAGAGAGAGAGAGAGAGAGAAAGAGAAAGAAAGAAAGAAAGAAAGAAAGAAAGAAAGAAAGAAAGAAAGAAAGAAAGAACAACAACAACACGTAGGTAAATCAGATGAGTAAACTACATACATTAAACAGATTATCAGATTTCTTCCTAGTTGTCTCCAAATATATTTTTTTTTCTCTGTCTACATTATCCATCCACCTCACCCAGCCCAGTCTGGCTCCACAGCTGTCTGTTTCTGTTGTGAAACTTTTTATCCCATTTCTCCCACTCCACTCATCCTGCAGTACAAGCTGAATCACTGATCATAAAAGAAAAAGAAAAATCTAGCAAAACAAAACTCCCCAGAAAAGGCCGCATCAGTCACTTTCCGGCAATGAACCAGCCTTAGAAAAGACCCGCAGCTCAGCTGGCACAGAAAAAGGTCAGTCCATCTCTGAGGGACCCCCTTTGCTCTGGGAACAAAGCCCCAACTCAAGAGCCAATAACACAAGAGTGTTGTTTTGCCCTGTGAGAATACTCACACTTTCCTAGGACTCTGCACTCAGCTCCACCAGAGCCCTGCTCCTTGGCTTAGAACAAGGGGGTCCATCTTTGGCCACCTTAAGACTTGTGGACTTCAACTCCCAGAATTCCCCAACCAGCAAGCCCAGGGGTAGGCAACCTTGGCTCTTTTATGATTTGTGGACTTCAATTCCCAGAATTCCTGAGCCAGCATGGCTCAGCTTGGAAACCTCTCCCTTTCCCCTCAGCATGGCTGGCTCAGGAATTCTGGGAGTTGAAGTCCACAAGTCATAAAAGAGCCAAGGTTGCCTACCCCTGAGCAAGCCTGACTGGGGGATTCTGGGAGTTGAAGTCTATGAGTCATAAAAGAGCCAAAGTTGCCTACCCCTGAGCAAGCCTGACTGGGGGATTCTGGGAGTTGAAGTCTATGAGTCATAAAAGAGCCAAAGTTGCCTACCCCTGAGCAAGCCTGACTGGGGGATTCTGGGAGTTGAAGTCCACCTATCTTAAAGTGGCCAACATTGAGAAACGCTGATCTACATGATCAATAAAAGTTGACATCAGTGGATGGTAACAAGCAATATACTAATTTCCAGTCCTTGCCCACTTTAGTTCCACTCATGTTGCTCTCAGCCTTTTGTTTCTGCAAATTCCTCAGACTCTGATTGATGGTTTAAAGCCGATATTCACATTTAAGTGGTTCCTTTATCCAGATTTAAGCATTTCAGCTTAAACATGGATTTTTGTAATGTCAGCTGTTTTAGGGCCGGATAGTCCTCAACTTAACGACCAGCTTATTTCCACTGCTAAGTGAGACAGTTAAGTGAGTTTTGCCCCATTTTACAAGCTTTCTCGCCACCGTTGCTAAATGAATCACTGCAGTTCTTAAGTTAGCAGCATGGTTGTTAAATGAATCTGGCTTCCCCATCAAATTTGCTTGTCAAAAGGTCTCAGAAGGGGATCTCATGAACCCAGGACGCAGCAAATGTCGTAACTATGAGATAATTAGCAAGCGTCTAAATTTTGATCACGTGATTGTGGGGATACTGCAGAGGTTGTGTGAAAAGCGGTCATAAGTTATTTGTTTCAACTTCGAATGGTTACTAAACAAGCAGTTGTAAATAGAGGACTATCTGTACAATGGATTTCCGACATTGTTTTGTTCAAGATATGCCTTTTGCTCTTCTCCCAGAATCCCCAGTTTTTAATTGGCAAAGTGCACCGCAAAAATCCAGGGTCAGTTTTGAAGGCTGCTAAAGGTTTGGGTTTATGTATGAGTTACAAAGCAACGTTGGCTAAATTAGCATTTGAAATGCGGCTCTCTTCCTTTCTGTGAAATTGTATACGACATTCATTCACCCGGCATGTGAACTGTTTATTCTGCATCTTGTTTGATCTTGTTTCCATCCTGTGGGCCAACTCCCAAAAGGTTTTCCAGCCCCATGCGCAAAGAAATCATGTGTACTGGAGTCAAACCCAAAACAAAGATAGAGTTGTTTTGCAAAAAGAGTAGGTGTTGTCTCAGCTGTTTCTGCAGTGGTTTTTTTTTTTTTAAAGGAATTTTTGCATTTGTGGGATTGGGTCCTGCATTCCTTCCGGATCTCTTCCACCACCTCAGTACAGTTGGCTGAACCACTGTTCACCAGATAAACCATGATTAGAGTCACTGAACATGCTAAGGCACAAATCGTAAAACTTTTGGAGCGAATCTGTATGACAGGCTAAGCCAAAGTTAGAATCATGTTTTCGGCTGCGAACTCAGCCCTCGATCTGGTTCAGGAGACACGCTAAGCCATCATGTCCATTAGTTTGTTTGTTTGTTGTTGGGAATTGTAGTCCAATAAGCGCTGAAAGCTACAAAACGGGGGCTGCATCCTGGCTCAGTGCTTGGATCAAATACTTTGAGGCGTCCTCTGGGTGTGGAGAACGTTTCAAGGTTGCTCAGCGTTGTGGTTGCTGAAAGTGAGAAGACAGTTGTGGCCAGCTAGACATCTTGTGGGAAAAGAGAGGAAGAGTAGAAGAAAGGTTTTGCCTGGACTTGAACAAGGATCCACACAACCTTGACTCATCCATGGAATAAGATGGAAAAATAACCAATTTGAACTGGCAGACAGGATGCTGAAGATTTCATTTCCCACCCCCTCTTTCCTCCCTTCTGTTTAGAGTGGTGTTTCTTAACTTCGGCAACTTTAAAATGTGTGAACTTCAATTCCCAGAATTCTCTAGCCACCATCTTTGGTCTTCAGCTCTCGGCATTCCACAACCAGAATCTGTGGACTTCAACTCCCAGAATTCCTTAGCTCTCATCTGTGGACTTCAACTCCCAGAATTTCTTAGCTATCATCTGTGGGCTTCAACCCCCAGAATTCCTTAGCCAGCATCTGTGGACCTTAACTCCCAGAATTCCCTAGCCAGCATCTGTGGACTTCAACTCCCAGAATTTCTTACCTCTCATCTGTGGACTTCAACTCCCAGAATTCCCTAGATAGTGTCTGTGGACTTCAACCCCCAGAATTCCCTAGCCAGCATCTGTGGACTTCAACTCCCAGAATTTCTTACCTGTCATCTGTGGACTTCAACCCCCAGAATTCCCTAGCCAGCATCTGTGGACTTCAACCCCCAGAATTCCCTAGCCAGCATCTGTGGACTTCAACCCCCAGAATTCCCTAGCCAGCATCTGTGGACTTCAACCCCCAGAATTCCCTAGCCAGCATCTGTGGACTTCAACTCCCAGAATTTCTTAGCTATCATCTGTGGGCTTCAACCCCCAGAATTCCTTAGCCAGCATCTGTGGATTTCAACTGGCTGAGGAATTCCTGGTATTGAAGTCCACACATCTGAAAAACTCTGGAAGGAGATTTTTTTTTGTGTATCTCTTTGCCATCCCTGCCTCTCTTTGCGAGAAAGTCCTTCCTTTCTGTTCAGTTGGATGCACACGTAGCATGAAGCCAGGATCAGTTGAAGCAGCCATAATGGGCTGGCTTGATTGATAACTTTTTAAGCCATAAACCATGATTTACAAATCACAGAGGCTGGGTTTTGACGACATTCTGATGCCCAAGCAAGTAAACCACCACAGGGCTTAATCCAGTCACTTCTTTACAACTCTGCACTTATTTGATTCTGCACCTATTTGGTTATTCAAGAGACATTAATTAAAATGATAATAAAACATACCAGATGCTGTTACTCTTGTATCTACTCACCTAGGGAGGGTTGAACAAATCAAGATGAAACCAATCAAACCCCTGTTCCTTTTTTAGGTGTGTCATGTGTGCAAGGCTGCTAAACAGAAACAGGTCTTCCATTACACAACGGCAACTATCATTTGCACCTTGTTTCGATACACCCGTCCCCCAATGGATCGCTCTTTCTCCAGTCAAATATGTAAATTAAAACAGCAAAAAAAAATATCTAAAGCAAACCTTATTTTTTTCCCACCAACCTATTTTTAACAATCTGGCTTGTGCCCGCTCCTCCCTTAAAACACACCTATTTTGCAATTTTACATCAGTTTAAAACAGGTTTGATGTCCTGTTCCCTAGCAATGTTGAGAAATTTGTCTGAAAAGTGCAATCTCCTTGGGAAATTTGTGCTGAGCCTTTGAAAGGCTGGTTTTGCCAAACACACTCAAACAGAAGATAAAATAAAATCACATTTTGGATGGCTAAAGACATGCTTGGCATGTAGCCCTTATTTTATTATCTGGGGCTCATCATTCGGAACTAAATCAAAAAGAGGTAGCCCCAAAAAAACAAAACACTGAGCTTTTTGTAGGTGTTTTTTTAAAACACTCTGTTCCAGATGTGTGTGATATACACAAATGTGGGTCAGAACATATGGCTAGATTCTCTCTTTTTTAAATGAAGGCCAAACTTTTAAAAAGTAAGATCAATGTAACTGGACTAGCATCACCCTTCAATAAGGCAATATAGATACAAGTTTTGTGGTTTTACCTCCAAAAAGTTTTGCCTATAAAATACTTCTTCTGGGGCGTCTGTTAGCAGGGCAAAACATTACAATAACAGGTTATTTTGATCTGGTAATTTATGGAGATGCTGATCAAAAAGGTTTGAACATGGGAAGAAGGGAAAGATATTTTAAAATTTTAAAGAGGGAGGGGTGAGTATATGCTTGCTTGCAACTGCTGTAAATATTAGAAATCGTTTCTTTATATGCCCTTTTTTATTTCTTTTGGACTTCTTCTCACAGACTTTTCTTTTTCTATCTCTCTTCACTTTTTTCTTTCCTTCCCCCCACCCCTTTCTTTAAATTTCACTTTGTGTGTCTGTAATTCTTCCATTCATTCTTGTCTGACTCTGCAGCCCTTGCAGTTTTCAGCCAAGGTTTTTCCTACAGGTTGTAAAGATGGAAAGGATGCTTATATATATATGAAAATACCCTACTGCTAAATATTTATTTCCCCTCTGCAAAAGTGTCTCTAGTTTGAGGTCTATACCATCCCAGGAAGAAAGAACGGCCCGTGACCAGGAGAAATTCATATCCAAAGTACATTTTATTGTTACAGATCAAAACACCAGTAAAGCTGAGGAATGGTGATGAAACATTTGGAATGTGGGATGTTACCATGGGAAGGGGAACGGGGGAATCAGAAATCCTTCCAGGATCTTTCTAGGAAGAATTCACAAGTGCAACACAGGACTTGGGTTAATAATACAAGACTGCAAAGGGGAGAGAAGGTTAAGAAGGCTGAATGGCAGACTCTCTCGTTCAGGGGACGATGGGCCTTGTGCAAAGCGGCATGAGGTTAGTGCAGTCTTCCCCCCCCCCATCTGACAGTCTCCAGATGTGTGGGCTTGCAAGCCCAATTCTGGAGGGTGTCATGTCACACATCTGGAGAGCTCTCAGCCAGTTGGGAAGGTTCGGTTAATACATGGCTGGCCTGTCAGGAGGCATCTCAACCAAGAGACCTCAAAAGCTTTGAGGTTCCCCTTGGTTTCCGAGGAGACGAAGCAGGAGCTTTGCGGGTGGTGCAGGACAGCTGCGTCTCACGGCTCCTGGTTGACCTCCTCCATCCCGGTCTCGGCCTGGATGCTCATGTCCTCCAAAATGGGGTTGACCAGCTGGCGGAGTTTCTCCACAGCCTGGTTAAAGCTGCTTTTCACCTCCTCAAGTTTCTCCTGCAACTGGTTCTGGAGCTCCTGAACGCGGCTGCGGAGCTGCTGGTGGACCATCTGGCCTTGCTCGCCGATGGCTTGTTTCAGGGCCTGGATCCTCTGCTGCCCCTTCTCATGGATGCTGGACAGGTAGGGCTCCAGGTTCTGACGGATGGAGCTGACTTTCTCGTCGGTGTTGGTTCGCAGCTCTCCGGCGTAGGTGCTCAGCTTCTGGCGCAGTTCCTCGGCGTCCTTGGTGAGGCGTTTCCTGAGCTTGCGCACCAACAGGTTGAACTGGGACTTCACGTTGTCCACGTTGTGGTCAACCATCAAACGGGTATCGCGGCAATATTGTATTAGCTTGCTCTTGGTCTCCTCCATGTCGTTTCTCAACTTCCCGGTGAGGGTGGCCACTTCGGTCTTCAGGCGCTCCTGAAGTTCTTGAGTATAGGGGCCAAACTTGGAACGCAGATCATCCGTGTAAAGGTCCACCTCAGCGATGGTGTCGGTGATAAGGCCACTAAGGAGACAGAGAAGCCGGTGGTCAATTTCTCGTGTCCATCGTATTCATAGAGCCATCCATGTTTGGTCTAGGAGAGCCAGTTTGGCCTAATGGTGAAGGACCAGGCTAGAAACTAGGAGACAGGGAATTCTAGTTCTGCCTTAAGCATGAAAGCTGGCTGGATGACTTTGGGCCAATCATTAGGAGACCATGAGTTCTAGTGCCATCCTAGACGTGGAAGCCGCCTGGGTGACTTTGGGCCAATCACCAGGAGTTGGTGAGTTCTAGTCCCACCTTAAACATGCAAGCTGTCTGGGGAATTTGGGGCCAATCACCAGGAGTTGGCGAGTTCTAGTCCTGCCTTAGGTATAAAAGCCAGTTGGGTGACTTTGGTCTAGTCCAGGGGTGAGGAACCTTGACTCTTTTATGACTGGTGGACTTCAACTCCCAGAATTCCTGAGCCAGCCATGCTGAGGGGAAAGGGAGAGGTTTCCATGCTGAGCCATGCTGGCTCAGGAATTCTGGGAGTTGAAGTCCACCAGTCATAAAAGACCCAAGGTTGCCTACCCCCTGGCCTAGGCCTGTATTTCTCAACCTTGGCCACTCAGAGATGGGTGGACTTCAACTCCCAGAATTCCTGAGCCAGCATGGTTCAGCTTGGAAACCTCTCCCTTTCCCCTCAGCATGGCTGGCTCAGGAATTCTGGGAGTTGAAGTCCACGAGTCATAAAAGAGCCAAGGTTGCCTACCCCCTGGCCTAGTCCTTTCCCTCTCAGCCCAACCCACCTCCCAGGGCTGTTGTGGGGAAAATTAGGCAGAGGAAGGATTGTTAATTTTGTTGGCTGCCTTGAGTTCTTTCTAAAAACAAGAAAGGCGGGATTAAAAAGTAAGAAAAACACTCACTCCAGTTCCCGGCTGAGCTGCGAGCTCCTGATCTGGGCAGTGACGTCATCGGCCATGTTCCCAGCCTTGGTGACGTAGTCCCAAAAGACGTCCATCGTTTCCTCCCATTTGGATTTTGGCTCATCTTGAAAGAAGGGATTGGCCCAGGAGGCTGCATGCAAATGAGAAAGGAAGAAAAAAAAACTAAGCCCAGATGTCTCGAGGAGGGGGACCTTTCGAACTCAGGACCCGCCAATCGGAAAGCACCCTTGGTCATCTGTCCCTTCAAAGTAGGTTCTTGAGTAGGTGTTGTTGGTACTCCGGCTACGATTGTCCACAAATGCCACCATCTTCCCTGAACTGGTGCCCTCTAGAATGCGCTGGACCAGGTCCCATAATCCCGTAGCCATCGTGGCCACATTTGCTGGGCATTATGGGGCCTGAACTCTAGTACATCCGGAAGGAATCGGCTCAGGGAAGGAAGGCTCGCGTTAATCATTGCATCTATAGCAACTGATAACTTGAGGGGTCCTTGGTGGTCTCTGAGCTTGGCTGTTTTCTTGCAGACGTTTCATGACCCAACTAGGGAACAATATCAGTGCTAGAAGGGAGTGGGGTTTGAGGAGAGGAGGAGGAGGAGGAGGAGGAGGAGGAGGAGGACTGAGGGGTCCTTGGTGCTCTCTAAGCTTGGCTGTTTTCTTGCAGATGTTTCATGACCCCACGTAGGGAACATCATGAGGGCTAGTCCTAGCACTGATGATGTTACCTAGTTTGGTAATGAAACATCTGCAAGAAAACCTCCAAGCTCAGACCGCAGCAAAGACCCCACAGTCCTCCCCCTCCTCCCCCTAAACCCCATTCTCTTCTAGCACTGATGATACCTAGTTGGGCAATGAAACGTTTGAAAGAAAAGAAGCAAGCTCAGAGACCACCAAGGACCCCTCAGATTATCCATTGCCATAGATACATTGATCCTTCCCTGAGCTGATTCCTTCCAGATACGCTGGACTTCAGGTCCCATAATGCCCAGCTTGTCCTAGCACTGATGATGTTACCTAGTTGGGTAAAGAAACACCTGCATGAAAACCGTCAAGCTCAGAGACCACCAAGGACCCTTCAGATTATCAGTTGCCATAGATACATTGATCCTTCCCTGAGCTGATGCCTTCCAGATATGCTGGACTTCAGGTCCCATAATGCCCAGGTAGTCCTAGCACTGATGATGTTACCTAGTTGGGTAAAGAAACACCTGCATGAAAACCAGCCAAGCTCAGAGACCACCAAGGAGCCCTCATTTCAACCCTAAGTTACAAATATTCTTGTTTATTGGAACTGATCATCTCTTTGGCTGAAATTCTTCCTCCTCTTCCTCCTAAATCAATGCCCCCCCAAGCATGTTGGCCTTTTCAAACCTTTTCTTACTTTTTTATCTCTCCCCCCTCCTTTATCTGCAAGGTAGGATAAAAGTCAAAATATACTGAGCAGTCAAGGTTGTACTACATCAGCAGGCAAGCCGTGACAGAAAAAAAAACTTCCTTCTTTTTTTTCCCCTGTGGTTAATTACAGTGGCCTCCTGTCGTTATGCAGAATGCCCTCACCTCTCGGAGAGCTGTGTTGTGGCAGGGAGTCCCAGAGGCTAGACGGGAAGCAGGAAACAGACTGGAATGGAGACTAATTCAGTTCTGTGTAATTTACTCAGCTTTGATGAAATAGTTACTTCTTAAGCCACGTTTAGGCAGGGCTGGGTTCAAGCATGACTCAAATCCTGTTTCCCCCATTAATGTGGCTTGTCGGAAGCCAGCTGGGAAGGTCACAAGTGGTGATCACGTGACCCTGGGATGCTGCAACTGTCGTAAGTACACGCCAGTTGCCAAGTGTTCGGATTTCGATCACGTGACTGCAGGGATGTTGCTACAGTACGAGGACTCTTGTAAACCATTTTTTTTCAGTGATGTAACTTGAACGAAGGGCTGTAAGTCAAGGAATACCTAAACGCCATCTTTAATTAAAAAGGATGGCCTGCTATACACAATTCACTCATTCATTGCCTTCCCACAATCTACTCAGCCCCATTAAAGGAGAATATTTGTAACTCAAGGTTGAAAAAAGGGCTCCTTGGTTCTCTCTGAGCTTGGCTGTTTTCTTGCAGACGTTTCATGACCCAGCTAGGTAACATCATCAGTGCAAGAAAGGAGTGGGGCTTGCAGCATGGAGGAGGAGCAGGAGGAGGAGGAGGAGGAGGAGGAGGAGGACTATAGGGTCCTTGGTGCTCTCTGAGCCTGGTTGTTTTCTTGCAGACGTTTCATGACCCAACTAGGTAACCTTATCAGTGTTAGAAAGGAGTGGGGTTTGTGAAGGAGAAGGGAGGAGGAGGAGGAGGAGGAGGAGGAGGAGGAGGACTATAGGGTCCTTGGTTCTCTCTGAGCTTGGTTGTTTTCTTGCAGACATTTCATGACCCAACTAGGTAACATCATCAGTGCAAGAAAGGAGTGGGGCTTGCGGCATGGAGGAGGAGGAGGAGGAGGAGGAGGAGGTGGTGGTGGAGGAGGAGGACTATAGGATCCTTGGTGCTCTCTGAGTTTGGCTGTTTTCTTGCAGACATTTCATGACCCAACTAGGTAACACCATCAGTGCCAGTCTAACGTATTATGGAAACCTCAGTCTCTCTGGATCAAACCAAGAGTTCAGCCAGTCCATCTTTCTGGCGTCCCAGTCTGCCCAGAGACCCTAAGTTTTATTCCTTGCTTACCACTGGCTACAATGTCCCCTCCCTCCCAGTAGAGAATCCAGAGGTACATTGCCACTGTACATGGAAGCTCCACCTCCGTGAAGGAGAGGCATCGTCTACATGCCAGCGATATTCAAGAGAATCAAAAGAGGGTTGAGAAGCAGACTGCTTACTGATTTTTCTATCTCCCCCCCAACTCCTTGGTTTCCCCTGTTTTGTAGAATTGCACGTCCCAGTTTGGTTACTTACCACTCAAGAGCCCCACGGCGAAAAGGAGAGCAAAGAGCTTCATGGTGATCGGTCGATCCTTTGGGGGAAAAAAAGAGAGAGAGGCACATCAGGTTAGGAGGTGAATTTAGGGGAAATGAGAGATTTCTTTTTCACACACCCCCAGGACCCTAAGACCCCCAGACCCAGGATCAGTTACAGTTCAGCAGTATTCTTTTTATTCTATTATTCTATCTTATTCTATTATAACCCAGAAAGGAAATTACTGCACTGTTAAATTCCCGTTGCCAGTTCAACATCCAAGCAACACCTTGAAATCTCAACCTCTTGTTTGTTTCCTCCAAGTTTTTGGCATTGCCGTCACCAACAGACCCACCATCTCCCTGGTTTTCCGTTTCTAACCCAGTTTGCAACCGGCCACCGTCCCAGAAAAAAAAGTTGCAAAGATCCAAAACAAGTCGTTGCATCTACCTGTAGATTTTTAAACCTAAACTTTTCTTATTAGGTATAATACCAGAAAAAAAATTGATAAGCAAAGTGCGTATTTAACATTGCATGTACTAACAGCAGCAAGGATTGTTATTTGCTCAGCACTGGAAGAAGGAAGAAACACCACTAGGCGAAAAGATAATCCAGAAGATATTGGACTGCGCCGAAATGGACAGACTTAACAATGAGGATCAAAGAGAAAGAAGATACAGGATATTTTCAAACGTGGAATTTATTTTATCTCTGGCTGGAAAAAAGGGGTAGAGACTAAGGATGTCCCCCCTTGTGCTATTAATCAAACAAATTAGCCCAGACCACACCGTGTTCATTAAGAATTAATCAAATGTAATAATAAAAAATCAATGACGCTTTTTGAAAAGAAAAGAAAAAAAGATCCAAAACAAGAACCCACCGAGTCGCTGACGAGTTTTCCTGGTCTTTCACCTCCCTTTCTGCCGACTCCGGGAAGTTTGTTCTGTCAGCCCTTCTACTCAGCAGACTTTTAAATACCCAGCTCAGCCTGGGGGGGTGGGGGGGTGGGGGTGGAGAAAAGGGGCGGCCCTGGCAGAGTCAGCAGCTGGAAGAGAGAGAGAAAAAAAAAGCTTGCCGTGGTGGCATTGGGGACAAAGTTTAATCTCCATCACCACTTGAACACCCAGGCTTAACCCTGACATCTCCAGGACATAAAAACAGGGAGAGAAATAACAACTCATTGGCACATCTGGAAAAGGAGGCAGTTTCTGTGCACACAAAGCTCTTGGCACAGCTGGAAAAAGAGGCAGGTTCTGTGCGCACAAAGCTCTTGGCACAGCTGGAAAAAGAAACAGGTTCTGTGCGCACAAAGCTCTTGGCACAGCTGGAAAAAGAGGCAGGTTCTTTGGCACAAAGCTCTTGGCACAGCTGGAAAAGGAGATGTCGGGAGACAGACATACCTGGGCATCTATTCTTCTCCTACCTGTGATGTTGGGTGTGCCGGATTGTTATTTTGTTCACCTGTATTTATTTATTTATTTATTCATTATACGTAGTTGTTCAACTGGTACGCTGCCCAACGCCTGACTAAAAACGAACCAACAAAATTGAGAGTCAGCTTGGTCTGGTGGTGAAGGCACCAGACTAGAAACTGGGAGACTGGGAGTTCTAGTCCCACCTTAGCTATGAAATCCAGCTGGGTGACTTGGGGCCAACCACCAGGAGACAGGGAGTTCTGGTCCCGCCTTAGGCATGAAAGCCAGTCACCGGGAGATAGTGAGTTCTAGCCCCAACTAATGAACAAAAGAAGGTTGGGTGATTTGGGGCCAATCACCAGGAGAC
>NW_015387328.1:117779-123190 GCF_001527695.2 Protobothrops mucrosquamatus
AAATTGCCCAAGAAGACAGATTAGACTTTGAGTTGGTCAAATGTTTCTCTTGAGCAGGGCGGGGGGTTAACCAAAGTAGAATCTCGCTTTGGGGCTTCTGAGGATCACTGCCTTTCGGTGTTTGTGACTCTGACTCACTTCCCATAGCAGGGACTTTCTAAGATCCCTTCAGGCAGGCTGCCAAGTTAACACACTACTTTGGTTTGCACAAAAACCCAACACAATTAGCACACAGTTCCCCTGAAGGCATCTGATGCGCTTTCACTGAAGCTGCAAAAAACAAATTTCCTAATTGGGTTGATCATGTAAGAGAGGGAGGGGGGCACTGATTTAGCTGAGGCAGCTGTTGTTTTACATCCAGCTGTGCTTGACTGTTTTGCACGCACGCACACACACACACACACACACACACACACACAAAACCTTTATTCCATATGAGGTAACAAGCTCAGCACTTTAGCTAATTGTAGGGTAGATCTTCCTGGATATGCAGGAATTTTAAAATTCTGCAGGACGCATCACGTGACGATTGGATGCTGCGACCGTCGTAAATACATCCTGGTTGCTCCATGCCTGAATTCTGAACATGTAAGCCTGGGGATGCTGTGATAGTTGTTAAGTGTGAGGACTGCTCATAGGTCCCTTTGTTTCAATGCCATTATAACTCTGAACAGTCACTAAATGAACTAAATTGAGGACTACCTGTAACAAAGATTAGCTCCCTCGTTCCAGGCTGTCAGCTGACCACAAACCAGCCTCCTCTGCACTTGTGCCAATTCGCACAAATGGGGATATTTGCTTCCATAGGATGGAGGTAAACAGCTGGTGCCCATCAAGGGGCTTCAGGTAGTCCTCAATTTACAACAGTTCCTTTAGTGGCCGTTCAAAATTGCAACAGCACTGAAAAAAGTGACTTAGGAACCTTTTTCACACTTACGTCCGTTGCAGCATCCCCAGGGTCATGTGATTAAAATTCGGATGCCTGGCAACTGACTCATATTTACGACGGTCGCAGCATCCCCGGAGTCACGTGATCCCCTTTTACGACCGTCTGGCAAGCAAAGCCAATGGAGGAAGGCAATTCAATTAACAACGGTGTTACTAACTTAACAGCTGCAGGAAAGGTTGTAAAATGGAGCAAACTCACTTAACAACTGTCTTGCTTTAGCCATGGAAATTTTGTGCTCAATTATAGTTGTGAGTTGAGTACTATTTGATTAAACCAGATCTATAGCAACGGCCTGCAAATTCTGGTAACTGGTTCCTATTGACCAACTTTTTGTTTTTTCTCTCCAGCCCTCATTTGCTGGAGTGTCCAAGGCTGCCAAATATAATAATATGACATTTTCTTTAGGCCATTAAGAAAAAAAAAGTTATAGGGGATTGTCTATAAGTGAGCAAGAACGAAAAGAGCTGTATGGATTCTGTTTTGAAATGAGAGGCCACCACAAAGCTTTTCAATAAAATAAAAACAACTCAGAGATTTCAAGGCAAAGGTTCACAGCTGACTTTCCAAAACTGGCAAAGCCACGGCTGTCCATCTCGTTAAAACAAGTTTCATTCATCCATGGGTGGCAATTAATTCGGGATCACAGGAAGGCGTTTTAGAAATGTTCTCCCTAAGGACGGGATTGCTTGCAGCCCAAGCCTCTTGATTTTTCCGAAAACAATTTGCTTCTCATTTCAAACTTTGCCCTAAAGTAACCTGGCTTAACACGGCAACCAAAGTTCAGGATGATTTAATCAGAGGTTGACGGTGACATCTGGGAAAAAAAATAGCTGGGAGGTTTATTTTTCTGGGAAGATAAGCAAAGGGCCGGCTTTTGGGCCATCTCTGGCTGAGAATTGCCTCTAGCTACAAAGTTATTTCTTTGTTAGGACAGAAGCTTCCCATCCCTTGCATTTAATCATTGTTTTGTGGGTTGATGTTTTACAAACTTCCACGCAAGCCTGGGTAATCAACTCTCTCCTTCCAGGCTGAGTTGAAAAAAGTAATGGCAAATATTTTGGAAAGGAGAAACCAAGCAAATCATCTTTCTTCATTTCTCTCTGAGCACAAGATAACGTATTAATACCACTTTACAAGGCCTTGGTAAGGCCACACTTGGAATGCTGCATCCAGTTCTGGTCACCACGATGTAAAAAAGATGTTGAGACTCTAGAAAGAGTACAGAGAAGAGCAACAGAGATGATCAGGGGACTGGAGGCTAAAGCATATAAGGAACGGTTGCTGGAACTGGGTATGTCTAGTTTAATGAAGAGAAGGATGAGGGGGGACATGATAGCAGTCTTCCAATATCTCAGGGGCTGCCCCAAAGAAGAGGTAGTCAAGCTATTCTCCAAAGCACCTGAAGGCAGGACAAGAAGCAACGGATGGAAACTGATCAAGGAGAGAAGCAACCTAGAACTAAGGAGAAACTTCCTGTTAATTAGAACCATCAACCAGTGGAACTCCTTGCCTCCAGAAGCGGTGAATGCTCCAACACTGGAAGTTTCTAAGAAGAGGCTGGACAGCCATTTGTCTGAAATGGTGTAGGGTTTCCTGCCTGAGCAGGGGGTTGGACTTGATGACCTCCAAGGTCCCTTCCAACTTTATTATTATTATTATTATTATTATTATTATTATTATTATTATTATTATTATTATTATTATTATTATTATTATTATATCTGCCTTTAAAAAAAAAAAGTTATGCAATTATACCCTTTAGGTTAGTCTTCTTATCTGGTCTCCAACCCCCAGAATTCCCAGGCAGCCTGGGAAGCGTAGTTCCAAGACTTTGGAAAGGCACCTGGAAAGGCTGCAAAGGATTACATGTAGTCCTCGACTTAACGAGCACAACCGAATCCACTCTTGCAAAGCAGGACGGTTGTTAAGCGGGGTTTGCCCCGTTTTACGACCTTTCTTGCCGCAGCCGCTAAGCGAATCACCGCAGAAGTTCCAACAACCCTGAAAAAAGCGACTCACGACCGTTTTTCAAACTTAGGACCGTTGCAGCCTCCCCCTGATCACGTGATCAAAACTCAGAGGCTTGGCAACTGACTCGTACTTATGACGGTTGCATTGTCCCTGGGGTCACGTGATCCCTCTTTTGCGACCTTTTGACAAGCCAAATCAATGGGGGAAGCTAGATTCACTTAACAAATGTGTGGCTAACTTAACAAGTGCAGTGATTCGCTGAACAACTGTGGCAAGAAAGGTCGTAAAAACTTAAGAGCAATCTCGCTTAGCACCGGAAATTCTGGGGTCAACTGTGGTCGTAAACTGGAGGCAACCTGAACATCAAATATGAAACATTTACTTCTGAATAATCCCTGATTTGTGCCTTGGAGGAATGGCTGCGTTGGTTAATACATTCAGAATTCTCCACGTCTTGGAAAGCTAATGTTTTTTGACCTGGACTAAGATAAATCAAATCAAATCAAAACAAACCAGTCTTTATTACGAGCTAAGATCTGGGGCCCTTCTGGCAGAAGATAGGATCAATGCAGGTCAAAAGTTTATTGATGCATTATTTTTCTTTATCAATTGCATTGATACAGGATGTTTCTGCTTTCCTGGTCTTCAAGAAATTTGGCCGAGAAATAGAAAACTCCAGCTAAGAGCTGCTTTCAAGGCATCATAAACCATTATCAACTCCCCAGCTCTAACGTGGCACTTTCTTGCTATCTCAGAAAAAGGCTGCAGAGTCCACAAATTTCAAGTGGTTACAACTGGAAAATGCCAGGCTAAAGAAATCCAGAGAGGGCAGCTATCTCGCCAGTTTCAATTCTCATTCAGCAATTTTCAGGTCCGGGGTTCAAAACACGTGGCCCAAGAACATGGGTGTGTATGCGCGAAGGAGTTGTGCCTCTTCAAAAGTTGTTGTAGGAACAGCCTGAACCCTGTAGAGAAGGACGGGGTCATTATTAAAGAGGTGGGGCGGTAGGGAAGGGGTGGGGGCAACCCCGGGGAGACCCGAGTTCGAATTTGCAATTGGTCACGTAAGCCGTGTAACGCATAGGGTGGTTGATGGAGTTGTATTGGGTAGATCCTCAGGCCAAAATTGATCTTGTTCAGAAATGTGTGTCTGTGTGTATACCAGGGGTAGGCAACCTTGGCTCTTTTATGACTCATGGACTTCAACTCCCAGAATTCCTGAGCCAGCATGAGGGAAACTTTGGCCCCCTCATGACTTGTTGACTTCAACTCCCAGAATTCCTGGACCAGCATGAGGAAAACTTTGGCCCCCTCATGACTTGTTGACTTCAACTCCCAGAATTCCTGAGCCAGCATGAGGGAAACTTTGGCTCTTTTATGACTCGTGGACTTCAACTCCCAGAATTCCTCAGCCAGCATGGCTCAGCTTGGCAGCCTCTCCCTTTCCCCTCAACATGGCTGGCTGAGGAATTCTGGGAGTTGAAGTCCACGAGTCATAAAAGAGCCAGGATTGCCTACCCCTGGTGTATACAACCATGCAATCAGAGCTGCACCCCTGACAAGTATGACTGTGCAGGTCTTCGCATTCAGCCCTACTGGGAAATCATGGGTTGTCCAGAAGCACCAATTCAGCCTCTCTTTCTCTGACTCATTAAAGTAGCTGCATCCTTTCCCAGGTCTGTGCTTGAAAGATAAACCAGCCTGATTTAAAATGGGTGGACTTCAACTCCCAGAATTCCCCTGCCTGGCCTGCTTGCTTGAGCCAAGCTTGGCAATGGGGCTGCGATAATATCTGTGAAGTTGCCGGCTACAGCCGACACCGGAGCTGTGCAAATTGCTTTGGATCCCGTTCAAGCGAGAACTTGGCTGATGGTGAGGAAGGGAAGAGTTGGAACAGGATCCTCACTGAACCGTTGGCACAGTGTTTCTTACTCAGGATAGAGCTGGAAGGGACCTCAGAGGTCATCTAGTCCAACCCCCTACTCAGGTAGGAAACCCTTATACCATTTCGGACAAATGGCTGTCCAGTTTCTTCTTAAAAACTTCCAGTGTTGGAGCATTCGCAGCTTCTGGAGGCAGGTTGTTCCACTGGTTAATTGTTCTCACTGTCAGGAAGTTTCTCCTTAGTTCCAGGCTGCTTCTCTCCTTGATCAGTTTCCATCCGTTGCTTCTTGTCCTGCCTTCAGGCGCCTTTGAGAATAGCTTGACTCCCTCTTCTTTGGGGCAGCCCCTGAGATACTGGAAGACTGCTATCATGTCCCCCCTCGTCCTTCTCTTTGTTAAACTAGACATCCCCAATTCCAGCAGCCGTTCCTTGTATGTTTTAGCCTCCAGTCCCCTGATCATCTTTGTTGCTCTTCTCTGTACTCTTTCTAGAGTCTCAACATCTTTTTTACATCTTCGCTCCTCAAAGGATGAGAAACTGCTCCCCACTTCAGGCAAACCTTCTTGGTCCTGCCGGCTTCTCACATCTATAATCCCTTCTCCCCCC
>NW_015387328.1:123536-150669 GCF_001527695.2 Protobothrops mucrosquamatus
AGGAAACCCTATACCATTTCGGACAAATGGCTGTCCAGTCTCTTCTTAAAAACTTCCAGTGTTGGAGCATTCACCGCTTCTGGAGGCAGGTTGTTCCACTGGTTAATTGTTCTCACTGTCAGGAAGTTTCTCCTTAGTTCTAGGTTGCTTCTCTCCTTGATTAGTTTCCACCCATTGCTTCTTGTCCTGCCTTCAGGCGCTCTGGAGAAGAGCTTGACTCCCTCTTCTTTGGGGCAGCCCCTGAGATATTGGAACTCTGCTATCATGCCCCCCCTCGTCCTTCTCTTCGTTAGAAGGACTTGAATGTACATGAGGTGCATGCTTGCCTCCAGGAGTGGTGGATGCGCCATCGCTGGAGGTTTTCAAAAAAACCATTGCGCCACCATTTGTCCAAGATGGTATACAGGCTCCTGCTTTGGGCAGGGGGCTGGATTAGAAGACCCCCAAGGTCCCTTCCAGCCCTAGGATTCTATGATTCTCTGTAGGGTGCTGATTAGCTTCCAAATGAGAATTTGGTGATTGACTTTTGGAGGGGTTTTTTTGGGGGGGGGAAGTATACTCAAAGCTTCCAGAGGGCCTGTGGTCTACAGAAGTGTGTGTGTGGTGTGTGTGTGTGTGTGTGTGAGGCCCCCATCGAGACTCAGCCTTGGTGTCTACATATTCCCTCCCTCTTTCTTTCTTTCTTTCTTTCTTTCTTTCTTTCTTTCTTTCTTTCTTTCTTTCTTTCTTTCTTTCTTTCTTTCTTTTTTTTCTTTTCTTTCTTTTTTTTTCTTTCTTTCTAATAATAATAAGAAGAAGAATAAAGTTGGAAGGGACCTTGGAGGTCATCGAGTCCAACCCCTGCTCAGGCAGGAAACCCTACACCATTTCGGACAAATGGTTTCTTTCTTTTCTTTCTTTCTTTTTCTTTCTTTCGACTGTCTCTATTTTACTTTCTTTCATTCTTTCTTTCTGTCTCATTTCATTTCTTTTTCTTTCTTTTTTTGTCTGTCTCTATTTCATTCTCTTTCTTTCTTTAGTCTGTCACTATTTTACTCTTTCTTTTCTTTCTTTCTGGCTGTCTTTCATTTTCTTTCTTTTTTTCTTTTGACTATTTTACTTTCATTCATTCTTTTTTTCTGTCTCATTTTATTTTTTTCTTTCTTTTTTTTTCTTTTTTTGTCTGTCTATTTCACTCTTTCTTTCGTCTGTCACTATTTTACCCTTTTTCTTTCTTTCTGACTATTTCTCTTCCTTCCTTCCTTCCTTCCTTCCTTCCTTCCTTCCTTCCTTCCTTCCTCTTTCTTTCTTTCTTTCTTTCTTTCTTTCTTTCTTTCTTTCTTTCTTTCTTTCTTTTCTCTTCAAACCAATATAAACAACACACCAAGACAGACTAAGATAACAAAATCTGACTTTTCACATCTAATCCTGTTCCTCTTTTTAACCCAACAGGTCTGGGGCGCACTGCCACTGCTAAATTTGGAAAGCAGAACTATCGGGGACTTGTGACTGTCCACGTTAACCACAGGGGTTATTACAAGTTTAACTGGAGGCCTTTGCTTTCCAAGGTGGCTTAATAAGCCGATAACAGCGATCTTTATGTATGTCAAAAGTGAAAGGAGGGAAGGAGGGGTTGAGAAAATGAAAGCAATGACCAGCCACAGAATCAGATCTGTTGAGTAATGCCAGACAGAAAGAGATTGCAGGATTAGAAAAACTGGACCGACAGAGGAAAGTCCACAATAGATCAGCCAGGACCGGGACCAAGTTCTCCATCTAAACAGAAAGCATTATAGATGCATTTTGTAGGGTTTTACAAGAAGTTTGTGATTTTTTTTAATACAAGCTACCTATGCTTCACTCCAATGTTCTTAAACTCTTGGCAGCTTGTAGATGTGTGGACTTCAACTCCCAGAATTCCCTAGCCAGCATGGCTGACTGGGGAATTCTGGGAGTTGTAGTCCACACATCTTAAAGTTACCAAGGTTAAAAATACTGGCCTATTCCAAATAATCTGCCAGCTTTCTTAAGAGTTGCTTTGTTGTTTAAGTGCCCAGGCACACAAACCTGGCCTGCTGGACAGAGTTACAGTTGATATCTGTATTTTATGACTCGTGGACTTCAACTCCCAGAATTCCTGAGCCAGCCACGCTGAGGGGAAAGGGAGAGGTTTCCAAGCTGAGCCATGCTGGCTCAGGAATTCTGGGAGTTGAAGTCCATGAGTCATAAAAGAGCCAAGGTTGCCCACCCCTGGCCTAGGAGGCTCACCACTTAGAACAGGAGGACTTAGGACAGGGGTAGGCAACCTTGGCTCTTTTATGACTCGTGGACTTCAACTCCCAGAATTCCTGAGCCAGCCATGCTGAGGGGAAAGGAAGAGGTTTCCATGCTGAGCCATGCTGGCTCAGGAATTCTGGGAGTTGAAGTCTACGAGTCATAAAAGAGCCAAGGTTGCCTACCCCTGGTCTAAAACAATGCTGGCTGGGGAATTCTGGGAGTTGAAGTTCACACGGCTTAAAGTGGCCGAGATTGAGAAACACACTGGCCTAAGGTCTAATGGAAGCAGGGGGCTGGACTAGAAGACCTCCAAGGTCCCTTCCAGCTCTATTCTATTCTAAGTGTGGACTTCAGCTCCCCAAATTCCCATCCTGACTGGGGAATTCTGGGAATTGAAGCCCAGACATCTTAAGGTTGTCAGGTTGAAAACACAGGCCTGTTCTAAAAAGTCCCCAGGATTTAAGATTTGTTTTGCTCTATAAGTGTCCAAACACACAAACCTTGGCCTATGGAACAGAATTACTCAGTAGCTTATCCATTGTTTTATTTGGCAATCTCATTTCTGGCGCAGCACTTATGTTTTCTATACCAAAAAAGCGTTATAAAATCAAAATTCTAATCAAGATAAGACTCCTGGTAAACAAGTCAATAGAAGGAGCGATTCACAGCTGTTCTGAACAGATTTTTAGTTATCAGCTGACAGCTGGTAGAACTTTCTAGAATAGATGGTGAAACTTCCTGCCAGACAGAGAAGAAACCACATATAGAAACAACACAATAGTGTTAGGCAGTCTCTGCCTTGCAACAGGACTAAAAGGAGACGTGGGGGGAAAACCAGAATATTTGACTAAGCAAAAATCAGATTATTTTGCGTTGTGGTGACTGTTGTATTGCCGTTGTGAATAGGTTTTGTTGCCTCATTTTCAGCTGAGAGGGTGCTGATGGGTGACCAGGGATCTTCAAAAGCAGAACCGGAAGATCAATGCAAAATGTTTGAGGTGTTTAGAAAGAGGCCAAAGATTTAATACATTTACAATTGCTTTGTTTTTAAAAAATGTGAATTTTCTATTTTGGGGGGGGGGGTGTTCCATTGTATCTAATATGTAAATTTCTGCCATCAATGTAGCTAAGTGCCGTTTTTGGGCATTTGCATGCAGTCTTGCTTATGGCAATGTGGGAAGTCACCCCCCCCAGAAAAGGAAATATTAAAAGACTCTAGAAAGAGTGCAGAGAAGAGCAACAAAGATGATTAGGGGACTGGAGGCTAAAACATATAAGGAACGGTTGCTGGAATTGGGTATGTCTGGTTTAATGAAGAGAAGGACGAGGGGGGACACGATAGCAGTCTTCCAATATCTCAGGGGCTTCCCCAAAGAAGAGGGAGTCAGGCTATTCTCCAAGGTGCCTGAAGGCAGGACGAGAAACAACTGATGGAAACTGATCAAGGAGAGAAGCAACTTAGAACTAAGGAGAAACTTCCTGACAGTTAGAACAATTAACCAATGGAACAACCTGCCTCCAGAAGCGGTGAATGCTCCAACACTGGAAGTTTTTAAGAAGAGACTGGACAGCCATTTGTCTGAAATGGGATAGGGTTTCCTGCCTGAGCAGGGGGGTGGACTCGATGACCTCCAAGGTCCTTTCCAACTTTATTATTATTATTATTATTATTATTATTATTATTATTATTATTATTATTATTATTATTATTATTATTATTATTATTATTATTATTATTATTATTATGGCAGAATATTATATTTCCTCAAAGGATCTTAAAGAGGTAGAAAAGCATGCCCAGTTTTTTCTTAATAGCTCCAAGTCTCCCTCCCCGAAGCAGAAACCAGCTGTAGAAATGCAGATGTGATAATCCATTCAGGAAGATTAGAGCCCTCCAGTTAGAAGCTTAGGAAGACAAAGACACCTAAAATCTACATACCCCACCCAAACTCTAAGACGGCACATAATAGGATTAACCCACAGATGCCAAAGGGCACACCCAGACTCAGCTCAGAATACATGACACAGGAGATTCAAAGCCTCAAACAGGAACAGGAAACAACTCCAAACAAAAGGCTCCAGAGGGTATAAAAACCCATTCCCTACATGGTCTCTCTCTCTTTTCTTCCAGAGCCATCTTTCTGTCTGGCTCTCCTCTTCAATAAACTGCAACCTTCTTTCTAAAGCAGTCGCCATGTTGTTTATTCCCGGCTTGGACTGGACCCTGATGAAGATTTTTCATTCAACAGCAAGGTTTTCCAATCTTCGCAACTTTAAGATGCATGGACTTCAACTCTCAGAATTCCCCAGCCAGCATGCCCCGATTTTAGAATTCTCCAGCCAGCATGCATGGACTTCAACTCCCAGAATTCCCCAGCCAGGTTGTGACTTTAGTTGTGCTCCTCAGCTACCATCTTCATTTTTTCACCCTGACAATGAGACTATCTCAAATGCCATCTGAAGTTCGCAAAGCAGCTTCCATATCTTTTTCCTTGGACTGAACTGGGTCCATCCAGGCGGTATGGAATTAACTCTCGCAGCATATAATTCAGTTTTTTTCAACCGCAATCATTTTAAGACACGTGGACTTTAATTCCCAAAATTCCTCCCATCAGCATCCTGGCTGAAGAATTCTGGGAGTTGAAGTTCATAAATCTTAAAACAGCCCGGGGTTGAGAAACATAGATATAGAGTCGACCCACTTTTGTTCCATGCAGTCACAACCACTTTGGGTTGGGGGTGTGTGTGTTAAATATTTTTTGAAATAAATAGAAATAAAATGTGTATAGAAGACTAATAAGAAAATGGTAGGCATATGGTAGATTGAGGAAGGATGACCTCAACCTTTAGCGCCCTCTAGTGGCGGATGGCTTAGTTTAACATTAAATTTATTTAAACAATTTTTAGAAGTTCTCCTGTTTTCAATACAGGTCAGTCCTCAACTTGCCTCCACCGTTGAGCCCAAACGTTCTGCTGTTAAGTGAGACATTTGTTAAGTGAGTTTTGTCCCATTTTACGACCTTTCTTGCCACAGTTGTTACGTGAACCACTGCAACTGTTAAATTAGTAACCCTTTGACTTTGCTTTTTGGAACATCTCAAACAGTGTTCAAAAGACCCCGGGATACTGCAACTGTCATAAATATGAACCGCTTGCCAAGGGTCCGAATTTGGATTACGTGACCACGGGGTTTAACTGTGATCAAATGAATCTCTCTTATGCCATTAGATCACACACCAATTTCCCCATCCCGGTCTGTTGAACAGAGTGACCGTTGTGTAATTTGGGGGGGGGGCTTGGCCAGCACTGGTGGCTGTCAGAAGATCAGTGGTGGTGAAGCTGTGTGGAAGACGTGCTGGGTGGAATGGAATTCCAGAGTTAAGGGATCCTATAACCCATGTTGGTACGTGCAAAGATTGACTCACAAGGCTGATGCTTGCTTAACACCTCCAAGGTTATCGCTTGGTGGAGATAGATCAGAGATAGATCAAACCAGCTTCTTTGACGTCCTTCTTAGGCTCCTTATCAAAGATCCTTCTTGTTTGCTGCGTCCCCTTTTGTATTCCAGTTGTTCTAAGAGGACCTTCTAGTCTCCCTCATCCAGAGACCCCCCAAATCCTTGTCTTGTGTTAATGAATGACAGGAAGCAGAGATGGAAGCGTTCATTTAAGCTCCCCCCCTGGCGCTCCTGCTACTCATACAATATCTGCTTTCCTCTTGGTAGGTTCTCAAGAAGTTCCAGGAGCCATTATGAAGTTCCTCATTCTGGCTTTGGTCATCTTTTCAGGTGAGTGGAGGATTTGGCTGAGACTGAAAGGCTGGAACTTTTTTTTTTTTTTTAATAAAGATTTTATTGGTTTTTTTTTTCATAAACCTATGTTAATTTTTCCAATCAACAAGTTGTCTGGAGTTTGCTATGTTAATACATATTCAATTCCTAATCCTTCATTCTTTCCTCTAGCCAGCAATAAAATAGATCCCAAATTTGATAATAGTCTGTATCTTCTTTATCTTCCAACCTCATAGTTAATCTGTCCATCTCTGCACATTCCAATATTTTCCTGATTATTTCTTCTTCTGATGGCAATCCTTCATTCTTCCAGTATTGTGCAAAAATTATTCTCGCTGCTGTGGTGATGTGTAAGATCAAATATAATTTCTGCTTATTAGTCTTTTCAGGCATAATACCTAGTAAAAAAAAGTTCAGGTTTAAAATCCATTTGTTCACCCAATATTTTTTCTAACCACATATGTATCTTTCTTGAAAGGCTGGAACTTCTTTTGGATGGGTTGACAATCTCCTTTCCTGGATCTCCCCTTAGGAGTTCACGCCGTTAATATAGCTGAAATGTTTCATGCTTGCAAAAGTGGGTTTAATCTCTCTTCTTCATCCCTCTAATGCACCAAGAACTGTAAGGATGACTTTGAAGACCTTACAAATAATCTACCCATTTTGATCATTACGGTAGATATCCGTAGGTTATCATTTCTTCCCATTCTTCTTCTTTGATTTGACTATCGCCAGATATTGCTATATCTATCAAAAGTCCTCTTTTATTTTCAGTTGTTGTGTGCTGTGTTGTAGATGGCAGTCGGTTTGTTGTAAAAATCCAATCACAGTAGGAGCAGAGATAAAATAATAATAATAATAATAATAATAATAATAATAATAATAATAATAATAATAATAATAATAACAACAACAACAACAACAACAACACTGTTGAACTATCCGAAGCAGGACTGGCTGGGGAATTCTGGGAGTTGAAGTCCACAGATCTGAAAGTTGCCAAAGTTGAGAAACTCTGGCCTAAAGTCTAATGAGGTTGTGTCTATATTGCAGCAATTTTTAAAATTAAATGTATTTAAATATATGCAGCTTCTCAATTAATTAATCAATTTAATTTCAACAAACATAAATCCGATAGAGGTGTAATATCTGCTCCCAAGCCCCCTACTTTTTTGCAATAGAAACAAGACTACATTCATTAATTTTGCATTCATTTCATTCATTCATTCATTCATTATTATTATTTTTTTCTCACACAGGATCCCAAGCTTATGTTCTCCGAGATGAGCCGTATCCTCACCTGGCTAAATTAAACCGTGAGCTCCTAGAATACCTGCAGAATATCACCGGGATTGTGAATGAAAAAATTGACTATATCCAAAGCCTGGAGCTTAGCCAATCAGTGCTGTAAGAAAGCCGATCGTACCATGCTATTTGGGGGGGGGGGGGAAGAGAGACAAAAGGGAAAGCATATCTTACTCCTTGCTTGCCAGCAAAAAAACAGGCCAGCATCTGGTTTTCTGCTGGCAATTGCCAACTATTGGCTATGGGTAGGTCTGTTGCAGCTTGCTGCTGATTTTTTCTGTGACAAAGGTATAATGAAAGCTCCTTCCTTTTGGTCCTATTTACTTTTTCTTTCTTTCTTTCTTTCTTTCTTTCTTTCTTTCTTTCTTTCTTTCTTTCTTTCTTTCTTACTTACTTACTTACTTACTTACTTACTTTTCTTCCTTCCTTCCTTGTTTACTTGTTTATTTCATCTATCTATCTATCTATCTATCTATCTATCTATCTATCTATCTATCTATCTATCTATCTATCTATCTATCTAATTATCTATCTCTATCATCTACTTATCATTTATCATCTTCCATCCATCTATCCACATTTATCTATCTATCATCTTTCTTTCTTTCTTTTTCTTTCTTTCTTGCCATCCATCATCTATATCATCCACCTTCATCCACATTATCTATCATTTTCTTTCCATCAATCCATCCACATTATCTCTATATCTGTCTATCTATCACGTATCTCTATCATCTAGCTATCATCTAGCTGTCAACCACCCACATTATATCTCCATCTATCTATGTCTGTTTCTCTCTCTCCCTCCCTCCCTCCCTCTCTCTCTCTATATATATATCTATATCTATTTATCTATATCTAGATAGATAGATAGATAGATAGATAGATAGATAGATAGATAGATAGAGAGAGAGAGAGAGATAGATAGATAGATAGATAGAGACAGAGATAGATATAGGTGATATATATATATATATATATATATATATATATATATATATATATATATATATATATATATATATATATATATATATATATATATATATATAGAGAGAGAGAGAGAGAGAGAGAGAGAGAGAGAGAGAGAGAGAGAGAGAGAGAGAGAGAGAGAGAGAAATATAGATATATAGATATAGATTTTTCTTCCTTCCCCCTCCCTCCCTCTCCCCTTTCCTATGTTCAGGAATTTCCTATTGTGTAACTCTCCTCTCTCCTCTTGCTCTCCTAAACCCTTGCAGTGACCGGCTTCACAACGCCTCCTTAACAATCAGCGAGCGCTTGAAGTACTTGGAGTCTAAATTGCCTCCCGATGTCCCGAGAACCTATTATCTGGCCATTGCGATGTCCATGGGCTTGGTGGAGAAAGGCATCAATACCTTAAATGACTTCAAGAAGCAAGTGACCCCCGTGACAGACAAGGTGGCTGATTCCCTGTACTCCATCGTGGCCCCCTTTGCCAACGCGGTCCTGGGGAAGGTGGGGCCTTACTCCGAGGCCCTGCGCCAGGCCCTCAGCACCCGAGTCGAGGGACTCAACCCCAGGCTCAGCGAGAGGCTAAAGAAGCGACTGGAAAAGCTGAGCAAAGAGTTGGCTGAGTTAATCCAAACCCTCCAGAACGAGTTGCAAGAATTCAAGGCTTCCTTAGAACCAGCTACCGACCACGTCCAGGAGAAGGTGAAGGAAGGCGCGGAGAGGATCAACCAGCAGTTGCAGCCGTACATCGCTCCAATTCTTGAAACCCTTAAAAAATACACCACGGAGTTTAAGAAGTGGTGGGCTCCCCAAGTGAGTGATGATTATTATGTTTCTGCAAGCAGAAGCTAGGCTGATCTCGACTGAGAAGTCAGGAGATAATAAAATATGCGCATATGATCATTTTGATGAGGGCTGCTTGTAATTTCCCACTTTTTCAGGCCATACGGTGAAGGAATTATTTCCAGAGATGACAAGCTTGGTGCTTTGCTTACAAAAGTCATGTTCCTTATCCCATGATGACAACAGCTGTTACTGAGTAGTGAAGGAGACACCTAAACAACCTGGAGCAACATTAGACCACAGACCAGGGTTTCCTCCACCTGCTGCCTCCTCCCAGATGTGTTAGGGCCACAAATTCCCAAACCTCTGCTTCTGGAGGACACCAGCTTGGAAAAGATTGCTCTAACTTTTTCCTCTATTTTCTATATTTTGCCTCTAAGTGATTTCCATATACTAACATAATACATAGGCTAACTTCCCTCTTCTTCAGACTGGTATATGTAGTTTTTGCAGAGGTTTTTTGTCTTTGGATATAAATATGTATGGATAGATGATAGATAGATAGATAGATAGATAGATAGATAGATAGATAGATAGATAGATAGATAGATAGATAGATAGATAGATAGATAGATAGATAGATAGATAGTTGAATGGATGGATAGATATAAATAAATGATAGATTAGATAGATAGATAGATAGATAGATAGATAGATAGATAGATAGATAGATAGATAGATAGATAGATAGATAGATAAGATAAATGATAGATAGATAGATAGATAGATAGATAGATAGATAGATAGATAGATAGATAGATAGATAGATAGATAGATAGATAGATAGATAGATAGATAGATAGATAGTTGGTTGAGTGGATGGATAGATATACATAAATGATAGATGATGATAGATGATAGATTAGATAGATAGATAGATAGATAGATAGATAGATAGATAGATAGATAGATAGATAGATAGATAGTTGGTTGAGTGGATGGATAGATATACATAAAGTATAGATGATAGGTTAGATAGATAGATAGATAGATAGATAGATAGGTAGGTAGGTAGGTAGGAAGGTAGATGATAGATAGATAGATAGATAGATAGATAGATAGATAGATAGATAGATAGATAGATAGATAGATAGATAGATAGACAGACAGACAGACAGACAGACAGACAAACAGACAGACAGATGAATGAGTGGATGGATAGATGGATGGATAGATGAATAGATACATAAATGACAGATAAATGAATGAGTGGATGGATGGATAGATAAATGATAGATGATAGACAGACAGACAGACATAGAGGTGTTCATCATTCTACGCTGGGGAGCGTTGGAACCATTCACTATCCTTTCCCAGAACAGCCAAGGATCGTTGCCGATGAACGCCTACGTCACATGATTTGGCAAACTGCTGCGCCATTTGGCAAACTGAGTTGATTTGACAAACTGAGTTGGCCATTTGGGGCAACGTGGCCATGAACCTCCTAGCTAGGGGATGGCAACGAAAGCCGTCCACATCACCCTGTATTAATGATTGACAGAAGGTAGGCATGGAAAGGACATAGTTTATCTTCTCTGGAGCCTTCACAAGGTCAGAGTCCATTGTACCTTCAAGCCAGCAGGTTTTTATGCACCTCTGTTGGGTCACTCAGCCCTGAAAAGAGCATACAGTAAGCTAACTGTACGCCATATGACTTTCTGAATAATTCTGCGTCTTTGGTGTTCTGTATCGTTCCAGCCTGAAATGACATTTCCTTGGGAAAATGCCATTCCTAACTCCCCAATTCTCTCTAGTGTGTTTTTTCTCCACTGGGTCCAACTATTGCTAGTCAGTACTCACTGATGATCTTGCCACGTCAGCAATCAAACACAGATTAGTTGATATTTCTTGGGTTTATCTCTTAGCTCGGAAAGGCAACAATTCACAAGCTGTGAGCTCCGTAGACCTGGGGTCTCCTAACTTGGCAACTTTAAGACGGGTGGACTTCAGCTCCCAGAATCCCTCAGCCAGGTGGCTGAGGGATTCTGGGAGTTGAAGTCCACCCGTCTTAAAGTTGCCAAGTTTGGAGACCGCTGCCGTAGACTGACAAACGTTATCAAAACGCCCCTTGCCAGAGCATTGTGCTACTTCGACACAGTGACCCTCAACTTGAAGAACTTGCCGTTTGCAGAAATTCAGGGCCAATGGAACTCCACGCAACAAAGAGGACACCGAGACCAGTCCTGTTCATGCAACGCTGTGTTTATTGTTCCGGGAAGTGGATAATGGTTACAACGAGGTGCAGGCCCCGATCAGCAGAGCCGTGCCAGGGTAATTCCCCAAGCCTCCTACTCGCTTCTAAGTTGACCGTGCCCTTCGCCCATGTTCTCGGGGAGCTGTGGGCATCCGTGAGAAACTTCAGAGGCTCATCTTCTTGTGCATCAGATTGTAAAGGCTGGCAAGGCTTTGGTCAGCTGCCCAGTTGTAAGCTTTCTGGGCTTTGCCAACAAAAGGCATGATCACCTCCTCATTCAGGGTCGTCACAGCCGGGTGCTTCTTCATCTCCTCGACCATCTCCACCACTTTGTTGTAGTGCTCCTTCACCAGCTCCCTGCCCTGACTGTAGACGGACTGGCCGTACAGTTGGGCATCCTTGACAAAGTACTGGAATTTGCGGTTGGGCATCTTGGTGGGCGTGTATTTCTTGCCCATCTCCTGGGCGTAGGCCAAAACTTCAGAGGCGCGTCCTCTGTGGAGGGGAAGGCAAATAGATAGATAGATGGAGAGAGAGAGAGAGAGAGAGAGAGAGAGAGAGAGAGAGAGAGAGAGAGAGAGAGATGATAGATAGATATATATATATAGAGAGAGAGATAATAGATAGATAGATAGATAGATAGATAGATAGATAGATAGATAGATAGATAGATAGATAGATAGATAGATAGATAGAGTGAGGTAGAGAGAGAGATGATTGATAGATAGAGAGATGATAGAGATAGAGAGAGAAATAGAGAGAGATGATAGATAAAGAGATAGAGATGATATAGATAATAGATAGATATAGAGAGAGATAGAGATGATATATATATATAGAGAGAGATGATAGATAGATGAGAGAGAGAGAGATGATAGATAGATAGATAGATAGATAGATAGATAGATAGATAGATAGATAGAGTGAGGTAGAGAGAGAGATGATTGATAGATAGAGAGATGATAGATAGAGATAGAGAGAGAAATAGAGAGAGATGATAGATAAAGAGATAGAGATGATATAGATAATAGATAGATATAGAGAGAGATAGAGATGATATATATATATAGAGAGAGATGATAGATAGATGAGAGAGAGAGAGATGATAGATAGATAGATAGATAGATAGATAGATAGATAGATAGATAGATAGATAGATAGATAGATTTGCATGCGCATGTGGAAATTGGGCCGCATGCACCCACACAGGGACTAGCAGCTGTTTGTGTGAGCACACAGGCACTAGCCACTGCCACCAGCCCTGCACACCTGCACAAACGGGCTGTGTAACCCGCATGCCTACTAGCGGCCCCATTTGCACAGGCACACAGGAGCTAGCTGCCGCCACTAGCACCACACACGTGTGCAAACGGGTCTGTGGCTGCTAATGCGAGTGGGTGGGTGTGTGCGCACTGGCCAGCTTGTCCTGCAGCCCAGTGGCCAGTAGACCAAGGCCCAGTAGCTGGCTGCGGCCTATAAGTTGGGGACCCCTGGTGTGGAGAGTATCTCAATGTCCCTTCAAGATCACATGAAGTGTTAGTACCACTTTGTGTAGGCAGTCCATTATGGTTGTAAGTCAAGGACTACCTGTAAGACCACATTTGGAATACTGCATCCAGTTTTGGCCGCCACGATATGAAAAAGAGGTTGGGACTCTGGAAAGAGTTCAGAGAAGAGCAACAAAGATGATCAGGGGGCTGGAGGGTAAAACATACAAAGAACGGTGGCTGGAATTGGGTATGTCTAGTTTAACGAAGAGAAGGACGAGGGGGGACATGATAGCAGTCTTCCAATATCTCAGAGGCTGCCCCAAAGAAGAGGCAGTCAAGCTATTCTCCAAAGCCCCTGAAGGCAGGACAAGAAGCAACGGATGGAAACTAATCAAGGAGAGAAGCAACCTAGAACTAAGGAGAAACTTCCTGACAGTGAGAACAATTAACCAGTGGAACGACCTGCTTCCGAAAGTTGTGAATGCACCAACACTGGAAGTTTTTAAGAAGAGACTGGACAGCCATTTGTCCGAAATGGTATAGGGTTTCCTGCCTGAGCAGGGGGTTGGACTACATGACCTCCAAGGTCCCTTCCAACTTTATTATTATTATTATTATTATTATTATTATTATTATTATTATTATTATTATTATTATTATTATTATTATTATTATTATTATTATTATTATCTTGAGTTGATACTCAAGATCTAAAATTCTCTATGATCATAAATTTTATGGTTGTTCTTTTTTCAATCTGGAACGAAGGAGAAATTTCCTGGCAGTGAGAACAATTAATCATGAAGTACTTCCCTTTAGAAGTTGTGCATGCTCCAACACTGGAGGTTTTTAAGAAGAGACTGGACAGCCACTTCTCTGAAATTGTATAGGGTCTGTCGCTTGCGCAGGGGGTTGGACTAGAAGACCTCCAGGATCTCTTCCAACATTGCTATCATGTCCCCCCCTACTCCTTCTTTTCATTAAACTAGACATACCCAGTTCCTGCAACCGTTCTTCGCATGTTTTAACCAGACTAACGTGCCTTCAGACAACACATGTTTGCGGTGTTGTAGCCTCAAGGACTGAAGCCAACCAAGTCTTGCAGGCTTTGTTGAAAGTAGACACCGATGTGTACAGAGGCATTGTACAATAACTGATGTATAATAACTCCGGGCATCTGGGATTTTGACCGTTTTGTCTTTTGGGTCAAGCTGATTTTATTTATTTAGCTTATCACCTGGCTGGCTTCCATCTCAAGTTTCCCATTGTGCGGGAAGTCTTTGACTTACAACCACAACTGAACCCAAAATTTCTGTCGCTAAGTGAGACCGCGGTGAAATGAGTTTTGCCCCCGTTTACGACTTTCCTTGCCACATTTGTCAAGGGAATCGCTAACAGTCGTTAAGTGAGTAACAGGGTTTTAAGCGAATCGGGTTCCCCCTTGACTTTGCTTGTCAAAAACCGCCAAAGGGGATCACGTGACACACACACACACACCAGGACGCTACGACCGTCATAAATAAGAGTCGGTTGCCAAACGTCTGAATTTTGATCAGGTGACGGTGGGGGACGCTGCAACGGTCAAGTGTGAAAAATGGTTCTAAGTCCCTTTTTTCAGGGCCGTAAGTTGGAAGGGACCTTGGAGGTCATCTAGTCCAACCCCCTGCTCAGGCAGGAAACCCTATACCATTTTGGACAAATGGCTGTCCAGTCTCTTCTAAAAGACTTCCAGTATTGGAGCTTCTGGAGGCAGGTTGTTCTACTGGTTAATTGTTCTATCAGGAAATTTCTCCTTAGTTCTGGGTTGCTTCTCTCCTTGATTAGTTTCCATCTCGTTGCTTCTTGTCCTGCCCTCAGGCGCTTTGGAGAATAGCTTGACTCCCTCTTCTTTGGGGCAGCCCCCCAAATATTGGAAGACTGCTATCATGTCCCCCCTCATCCTTCTCTTCATTAAACTAGACATACCCAATTCCTGCAACCGTTCCTTATATGTTTTAGCCTCCAGACCTTTAATCATCTTTGTTGCTCTTAATAATAATAATAATAATAATAATAATAATAATAATAATAATAATAATAATAATAATAATAATAATGTTGGAAGGGACCTTGGAGGTCATCGAGTCCAACCCTCGTACTTTGTTTCTAGAGTCTCAACATCTTTTTTACATTTGATTTGATGGACTCCCAAACTTTCCAAACATGAATGGGAGGGTCATGAGACAGGAGAAGGGGGTGGATCAAAGCCCCCCTCCCCCTTTGGAAGCTAATTATATTGTTATCAAGGTCATCGCGGCTTTCGGGCGATGCCAAATTCACTCTGGGTCAGAACAACCTGTGACACCCAGAGGGGGACAGATAAGAGGGAAGCTCTTGCACCATCCCGGGGGAGATGTTTGCTGACTCACTTCACCGCGCTCAGGCCTTCGTTGACATTATCTGTGAGCTGGGTGGAAATTTTCCCAAATTGGTCTTGCAGATGCTCCAGAACTGTCGGCTCCGGGGTGGCTTGGGCAGGAGGCTCATTGCTGAGGACAGCTGCTTGAAAACCTAAGGAGGAAACGAAAGCATGGATGAGGCCAAAAAAGAGAGCCCTTTTCACTGTCTGAAAGTAACCTATGCAGGCGATCCTTGACTTACGACCACAACAGAGCCAGTGGTGGGATTCAAATAGAGGAACAACCGGTTCTCTGCGTGGATGCCGCTTCCGGAAGTCCGTTCTGGGCCTGGGCAACCAAAAATTAGCTACCGGTTCTGCCAAAGTGGTGGGAACCGGCTGAATCCCACCACAGCGAGGGAAGGAAGGAAGGAAGGAAGGAAGGAAGGAAGGGAGGGAGGGAGGGAGGGAGGAAGGAAGGAAGGAAGGAAGGAAGGAAGGAAGGAAGGAAGGAAGGAGTGGTGGGATTCAAATAGGTGAAAAACTGGTTCTCTGCGTGGATGCCGCTTCCGGAAGTCCATTCTGGGCCTGGGCAACAAAAAATTAGCTACCGGTTCTTTCCTCTTTCCCTCCTGTGGTGGGATTCAGCCGGTTCCCACCACTTCTGCAGAACTGGTAGCTAATTTGTTTGTTGCCCAGGCCCAGAACAGACTTCCGGAAGTGGTATCCACGCAGAGAACCGGTTATTCACATATTTGAATCCCACCACTCCTTCCTTCCTTCCTTCCTTCCTTCCTTCCTGTGGTGGGATTCAGGCAGTTCCCACCACTTTGGCAGAACCAGTAGCTAATTTGTTTGTTGCCCAGGCCCAGAACAGACTTCCGGAAGTGGCATCCACGCAGAGAACCAGTTATTCACATATTTGAATCTCCTTCCTTCCTTCCTTCCTTCCTTCCTTCCTTCCTTCCTTCCTTCCGTGGGATTCAGGCAGTTTGCACCACTTCGGCAGAACCGGTAGCTAATTTTTTGTTGCTCAGGCACAGAACGGACTTCCGGAAGCGGCATCCACACAGAGAACCGGTTGTTCTCATATTTGAATCCCACCACTCCTTCCTTCCTTCCTTCCTTCCTTCCTTCCTTCCTTCCTTCCTTCCTTCCTTCCTTCCTTCCTTCCTGTGGTAGGATTCAGCCAGTTTGCACCAGTTCAGCAGAAGCGGTAGCTAATTTTTTGTTGCTCAGGCACAGAACGGACTTCCGGAAGCAGCATCCACACAAAGAACCGGTTGTTCACCGTATAGTGACCATGTGAAGTTACAATGGCACCGGGGAAAAAATGACTTACGGCCCTTTTTCACACTTACCACCATTGTGGCATCTCCTTGTCACGTGATCAAAATTCAGGCGTTTGGCAACTGGCATGTACTTACGACAGTTGCACTGTCCCGGGGTCACGTGACCACCGTTTCTGACCTTTCCAGCTGGCTTCCGACATGCATCATCCCTGGGGGAAGCCAGTTTCGCTTAACGTCCACCTGATCCACTAAACTGCAGTGATTTGCTTAGCGGCCATGACAAACAAAAGCCATAAAGTCAGGTGTGGCTCAATTCACTTAACAACCGTCTTGATCCCAATGGTGTCCATAAGTCAAGGACTACTTGTCTTGGTAGAGCAGAACTGAGAAATGTTCTACGAACAGCTGGAAAACATCCTGTTACTAATTTGAACCCAACCCACCAGAAGTGAAATGAAAACAGCCAGATTTCTTTTCCTTCCAAGACGCCTTGCAAGCAAATGTAGCTAAGTAATAATAATAATAATAATAAAGTTGGAAGGGACCTTGGAGGTCATCTAGTCCAACCCCCTGCTCAGGCAGGAAACCCTATACCATTTCGGACAAATGGCCGTCCAGTCTCTTCTTAAAAACTTCCAGTGTTGGAGCATTCACCGCTTCTGGAGGCGGGTTGTTCCACTGGTTCATTGTTCTCACTGTCAGGAAGTTTCTCCTTAGTTCTAGGTTGCTTCTCTCGTTTCTTTTCTCCTCTGCTGATCAACTTATCCAAACAAATTTTACTTTACAGGTCCTCAGAATTGGCTCCTTCAATTCAGACGCTATATTATGAAACAATCGCGGGTGGATCCATTCTTTAACGACTCAAGGGAGTAAGCCCAGTTGGACGGGGTAAATAAAAACTATACCAGTTACAGCCCTGGGTGAGCCTCTAGCCCAGTGTTTCTCAACGTTGACAATTTTAAGGCATGTGGACTTCAACTCCCAGAATTCCACAGCCAGCATTGCTGGCTGTGGAATTCTGGGAGTTGAAGTCCACATGCCTTAAAATTGTCAACGTTGAGAAACACTGCCAATCTTTGGTATCCGTGGGGGCAGGCTGAAATACAACAGGTGCCGAGATTTCCCGAACCCAGCGCCTGGAAAAATAGTTGCACGTCTCTATGAGGGTTTTTTTTTTAACAGAATTGGAGTTTAAGATTTAAGGGCTGGAAAAGGATTTCGAGGGTTGATCTGTAGGATTGAGCAAGGTGGATCACAATGCCGTTTGAGACTGCTATTGGGTAGCATCTCCTTCTGATCTTGGGCTACCATAAGACTAACCTGGTTCTCCTCCTCCGACTGCAGGTAAGAAGCGATGAGGCGGCACCTGAGAAGACTTACCTGTGAGGAAGGCCACGGTAAGGAAAATGGCAATAGATTTCATGGTGGGATCAGCCCGGGTTCTTGTGAAGAATGGGAGGAAGAACTGCCTGCCCGAGAATCCAGGATCTATTTATGGATTGTAGGACGAGGTGACCGTCCTGCGCTATAATTGATTAACCTGGGCTCCAGAGTCGTGGGACAACAACCTTCCTTTTGAGCCATTTCCCTAACTCTTGCTCGCCAGATCGTGGTTTCGTAACCCGAGATGTATAAACACACATACCGTCATTAATTCTCGGAAAAAACAGCCACACGAAGCCTTCGATATCGAAAGAGTTTTGTTTCAGTTTTTTAAAAACCCCTCTAAGACTGCACATCTTATGGTACTGATGGAAGAGAACCTCTGTAGCTCAGGGCTGCCTTGTGGGGGTCCTTGGTGTGCTCTGAGCTAAGTGGTTTCCTTGGAGACATTTCATGACCCAACTAGCTAACATCATCGGTGCTAGAAGGGAGAGGGGTTGGTGGAGAGGAGGAGGAGGACGACGAGGAGAACGAGAAGGACGAGGACTGTGGGGTCCTTTGGTTCTTTCTGAGTTTGATTGTGATCCTACAGATTTTTCATGACCCAACTGGGCAACACCATCAACTGCTAGAAGGGAGTGGGGTTTGCAGAGAGGAGAAAGAGTAGTAGTAGTAGTAGTAGTAGTAGTAGTAGTAGTAGTAGTAGTCCTGGGTGTTCTCTGAGCTTGGTGATTTCCTTGGAGACATTTCATGACCCAACTAGCTAACATCATCGGTGCTAGAAGGGTGAGGGGTTGATGGAAAGGAGGAGGAGGAGGAGGAGGAGGAGGAGGAGGAGGAAGGACGACGACAAGGAGGACTGTGGGGTCCTTGGTTCTTTCTGAGCTTGATTGTGATCCTACAGATTTTTCATGACCCAACTAGGCAACACCATCAACTGCTAGAAGGGAGTGGGGTTTGCAGAGAGGAGAAAGAGTAGTAGTAGTAGTAGTAGTAGTAGTAGTAGTAGTAGTAGTAGTAGTCGTCCTGGGTGTTCTCTGAGCTTGGTGATTTCCTTGGAGACATTTCATGACCCAACTAGGTAACATCATCAGTGCTAGAAGGGAGAGGGGTTGATGGAAAGGAGGAGGAGGAGGAGGAGGAGGAGGAGGAGGAAGAGAATGACTGCTGTGGGGTCCTTGGTATTCTCTGAGCTTGTTATTTTCTTGCAGACCTTTCATGACCCAACTAGCTAATATCATCAGTGCCCGAAGGGAAGGGGGTGTGCCCTCATTTTATACACTAGGATAGAAGCAAACCCCATTCCCTCCTAGCATTGATGAAGTCCATCCATCTTAAAATCACCAGGATTGAAAAACACTCTCCTAGAGAATACACAACCCCTGAATTGTTTTTAACCTTGGTGGAGACTGTCCTCACCACCCTGCAACAATGGGGTCAAGTCTGATGCATCCACACAACCAACGTACTTCATGGTGAAACTCCCTCAGAGGGGAAAGAGAAGAACGAATGGTGGTTAAGCCAAGGACTGCCTATAAAAGGTGTATCGGTGCCACCCAGTCATACCTCCTAGGACCGGGACCTTGCTAAATCCAATTTAGGGACAGGTAGTCCTCAACTTACAAGTTTTGCTTAGTGACCTTTGGACTGATCTAGAAATGTGCTCTAACACAGGGCTTTTCAACCTTTTCACCTATTGTACCACTTTTACGATATGGCAATATCTGAGTACCACCAGTCGCCTAGCAAGGTGTCAAAAACTTGATGACCCCCCCCAAAAAAGGAAAAAAGTGATAAAGCACAGGTAGTCCTCGACTTACAACAGTTCGCTTAGTGACTGTTCGAAGTTACAATGGCACTGAAAAAAGTGCCCCACAAGCCACAGCCGAGCAAGACACCTGCCTGCCCGCCCGGCGGCGCTCTTCCTCCTGTCCGAGGTTTCCATTGTTGTGAGAATTTCTATTGAGGATTGGCAGCAGGGGTGGGGTGGGGGGTGTTTGGTCTTTATTCCCCCCGTCTGCTGGGTGTTTGCAGCAGGTTTTGGTCACTTCACATGACCCTGGGACACTGTGACCGTCATAAATATGAATCAGTTGCCAAGCATCTGAATGTAAATCACAAGACTCTGGAGATGCTGCAACATTCCAGCTGATCGGCGCTTCTTCTGGGCTCAGCGGAAGCGCCAAGATCAGTGCCGAGCTCCAGCTGGAGCCTGGCGCTGATCCTGGCGCTTCCACTGAGCCCTGACAGCCCTGAAGAAGCGCCGATCCTGGCGCTTCCGCTGAGCCCTGACAGCCCTGCAGCTCCAGCCGTCTCTCGCTCAGGCTTGTGCGGTGCTGCCACAGGTTCAGCTCATTCCCCTCCCCCGCTACTTTTCTAGGATGGTCGCGTACCACCTGCCAGGTGCCAATGTACCACAGGTGGTACCCGTACCACTGGTTGAAAAGCCCTACGAGTCTAACAGAATAACCGTGTCGGGAGGGACCTCAGAGGTCTTCTAGTCCAGCCCTCTGCTCAGGAAGGAAAGCCTGTACCAGTTCAAATGTCCAATCTCTTCCTAAAAACCTCCAGTGTTGGAGCACCCACAGCTTCTGGAGGCAGGTCGTTCCACTGATGAATTGTTCTCACAATCGAGGTTGCTTCTCTCTAGAGATGCTTTACTAGGAGGTTACTCCAATCTACTGGTTAGTAATATAATTAGTCCCCGTTTTCGGGACGCCTGACCCATCAATCAACCAGATTAACTTTGATTAACTCGCCTTCATACAACACGTTTTTGCAGTGTTGTGGCCTCAAAGACTGAAGCCAACCAAGTCTTTGCAGGCTTTGTCGAACGTAGACACCGATGTGTACATAGGCATTGTACATTGACCATACAAGAATTACGAGCAACTGGGATTTTGACCGTTTTGTCTTCTGGACCAAGTTGACTTCGTTTACTTAGCTTATCACCTGGCTGGCTTCCATCTCAGGTTTCACGTTGTACCTTTGAAATTGAGGACCAAACATTTTGAAAATTGGAGTGGAAGTGTCCTATTACTTCATGGGTCCATCAATGAAATCATAGATTATCACCTTTGGAACACAGACAGATGACCTGCTTGAAAAATAGCCCTTCTAATCCAGTTTCAACTGACTGTCTCCTCCTAACCATTGATACAATCGAAGACAGAAATTAAACCAGGATTTGTTTTCAGTGGGATAGGAATACAAGTCAACCTAAGGTTGGCCCATAACCCACAATCTTGCTTCTCCCTTCCTACTGTTCTCGCAGCCAAATTTGAACAGGGACTTTTGGGAGGGGGCATAGCATAGGACTTGGGGTGTTCTTTCATCCAAACTCTTCTCCTTAGCCCAACGGTAGGCAACCTTGGCTCTTTTATGACTGGTGGACTTCAACTCCCAGAATTCCTGAGCCAGCCATGCTGAGGGGAAAGGGAGAGGTTTCCAAGCTGAGCCATGCTGGCTCAGGAATTCTGGGAGTTGAAGTCCACCCATCTCTGAGTGGCCAAGGTTGAGAAACACAGGCCTAGGCCAGGGGTAGGCAACCTTGGCTCTTTTATGACTGGTGGACTTCAACTCCCAGAATTCCTCAGCCAGCCACGCTGAGGGGAAAGGGAGAGGTTTCCATGCTGGCTCAGGAATTCTGGGAGTTGAAGTCCACCAGTCATAAAAGAGCCAAGGTTGCCTACCCCTGCCTTAGCACAAAAGTGCTTTTCCCCCCAAAAGCAACTGGACTTGTTTTTTCTTTGAAGACATTTCACTTCTCATCCCAAGAAGCTTCTTCCATTCTGACGAAAGGCGTCAGGTCAGTCAGAAATTCGGCCAGAACGGAAGAAGCTTCTTGAGATGAGAAGCGAAACGTCTTCAAAAAAAAACAAAAAAACCAAGCCCAGTGGCCTTTGGAAAAAGCACCTTTTTTGGGGGGGGAACAACCGTGACCCGGATGACCTCCTTCAGCCCCTCAACTGCCACCGAGGGTCCCCGAAAATCAAAACGAGGGGAAGGCCCAGACGGGAAGCATTGTAGATGGGTTTTTATTGAAACCAGATATTCTGAACTTTGCAGAGGAAGTCGACTCCCCTCTGTTGAGGTTGCTTCGTTTTCCATTTGTAAAAGATCCTTTTTTTTTTTGCCCCCCCTCCCATAACTTATAAACATGATTTACACACAGTCTCTGGTGGCAGGAGGGAAGGGCAGTGCAGATACTCCCCCCACAAACTCCGTAGGGCCCCGGGAGTGATAGCAGGCAAGGCAGCTCTCTCTCTCTCTCTCTGTGTCTCTCTCTCTCGTTCCGATGAAGCTTTTTCATGCACAGGACAGGCGGCTTCCACTGAAGAGGGGTGGTCTGCATTGGGGGGGCCGGGGGGGGGAGATCTGAGAAACACTGTTTTCGTACATCCAGCCAATGCAGAGACACAACGGCAGCTTCCCGCACAACTTGAGGGCAGAGGCGGCAAGGAGGGAAGGGCGGGGTGCAACTGGAGGGCCCCCCCCCGAAACGGGCCCGAGAAAACCACGATTGCCGTTGCGCCTTTTGGCAAAACCCAAACCAAACGAAAAATAAAAATAAAAATAAAAATAAATCTCCCCAATAAACCAAAACGAGGATAAGCTCCTGCATTGCATTTAAAGGCAGGTCCTACGGATTTTTTTTCCCCTCTCTTTGGAAAACCGTCAAAGTTGGCGCTCTCCTTCCCGGATGGAGGGAAAAAGGGAAGGAAATGGGTGGGGGAATGGGTGGGAGGGAGGGAGGGAGGGAGGGGCCAAGCTCCCTCAATTCCAGACCTCTGGCAGCCCCAATCTCTGGGAAAGAAAGCCTTTTCCCTGTTCCCAAGGCTAGAGTGCCCCCTGGTGGCAGGAGGCAGCGAAGCAGTGCCCCGTGGATCTTGTGAACCGTATTTTGGGCCAAAGGTCTGGCGTCCCCAACTTACAGGTCCACCACCAGCTGCTCCTTCTGGGTGGGAGGCAGAAGGCCCCCCTTCCTGCTCTCCACCCCCAGACGACCCCCGGGGTGGGTCTCCCTTCCTGCCCGCCCCACCGAGGGCCAGACAAGGAGGAAAATGGGGCCATGAACTGCACTGAAGGTGGTGAGGAGAAGGAGGAGGAGGAGGAGGAGGAGGAGGAGAAGGGCAGCTTAACCAATGGTGAGGCCGAAGCCGCACTGGAATTTGTTCTTGCGGTGATTGAGGAAGGCCCCCATGGCGAGCGTCAGGGGCAGCGGGATCAGCTTCTTTTCCAAGGCGGCCCCCACGATCCAGTTGCTGTCAATGGAGCCTGGGGACGGAGGGGAATCAGAGTCAAAAAGTGCGGGGGAGACGGCCCCTCGCAAAAGGAATAAATAATTATAAGAAATAATTGCAATAAGTGTATCATTATTATATGATAATAAAGGCAGGAGATAGAGAGACTAGATTAGATAGGCAGACAGAGGGATAAATAGATAAATGGATAGATGAATAGGTGGATAGGCAGACAGACTGACAGAGGTAAATGGATAAGACAGAAAAACAGAGATATAGATAGATAGATAGATAGACAGACAGACAGACAGACAGACAGACATGGATGGATGGATGTATAGTCAGGTAAACAGGAGATAGACAGATGGATAGACAGAAAGAGATAAATGGATAGATGGATGCATAATTAGATAGATAGATAGATAGATAGATAGATAGATAGATAGATGATAGATAGATAGATAGATAGATAGATAGATAGATAGATAGATAGATAGACAGACAGATAGATAGATAGATAAATGTAGGTAGGTAGGTAGGTAGGCAGACAGACAGACAGACAGACAGACAGAGATAGAGAGACAAGACAGAGATGGATATATAGTCAGGTAAACAGGAGACAGACAGAGATGGATAGACAGACAGAGATAAATGGATAGATGGATGCACAGATAGTTAGATAGGCAGACAGAAAGAAAGACAGAGATAAATAGATGGGTAGATATATAGATGGATTAGACAGCTAGAAAGACAGACAGACAGACAGACATAGAATGGATGGATAGATAGATAGATATAGATGGATGGAGGCATAAATGGATAGTCAGATAGATAGGGGACAGACAGACAGAGATGGCCAGACAAAAAGAGATAAATAGATTGATCCACTTGTCCAAATTTGAGCGCTCCCTATTAGGGCCCAACCCAGCACAGGTAGTCTTCGACCTTATGTCCACAACTGGGAATAGACTTTCTGTGGGGCTGTTAAATGAGTCGGCTTCTGATTTTACGACCTTTTTTTTTTGACCAGGCGTTGTTAAGTCGGTGCCGTTAAGCGAATCGCGCAGCCGGGAAGCGAAGGCAGCTCCACCCACCTGCTGACTCTGCTCGCCTCTTGAACCCAGGGCCAGCCAGGTGACCGCAGGACGCTGCAACCGTCGCAAAGGTGAGCCGGTTGCCAACGCCCAGATTGTGACCGCGTGAACCGCAACAGTCCTAAACGCGAGGACCGGGCCGGCGTAACTTTGAAACAGTCACTAAACGAACCGTCGTAAGTCGAAGACGGCCTGCAGGCATCGTTTTGTTTCGCTTTACTGAAGAAACGGCCCCCTTAACCCTCCCCCCCCGAAGAAATAAACTCAAGAGCTCCATACCTTTGAAAAGGAGGTTGGCTTTGGGTAGATCCAGCTGGTATCCGAAGGTTGCGCTGGTGTCTTGCATGCGGGTGCTGGCTTCGAATTCCACCCCCACCTGCAACTGGAGAGCCGGACCAGAGAGAAGGCATGAGAGCCAGGCCCCACGGCACCTGGGCCCCACTGCAGCCCTGCCCCACCACGTCGTCTCCCAAAGACAACTCACTTGGTCGCTGGCCTTGTGGTAATACGTGGCGTGTGCGCCAGCCTGTCCTATTGTCAGCGTCGCAATCCAATTTGGTGCTGTGGAGGATGGAAAAGGGAGACTGTCTTCCTTGGGGGACCAAGATCTGCCTTGAGCCCCCGTGCAGGACCCCGCCCCAGGCTGAGTGGCATCACCACCACAGGTGGTTCTCGGCTTACGACCACAAGAGGGAACGATGCATTTTTTTTTCATTAGGCGAAGTATTGTGTGATCTTATTGACACAATACGTTTCTATCCTATTTTTGTTCAGAGCTCAGAATGGTGTACAGATTGCTCCCTGGAACATCAACCCTGTTAGGGAGACTAAGCTGGCCTAGAGTCAATTGGGGGGTTTCCTTGGCTAAGAAGGGTCTGTGCTCGCTCACACACACACACACACACACACACACACACACACACACACAATCTGACCCCTCCTTCTTGCAGAATGGGACAACTCAGTGTGGCCAACTCGCCAGAGCAATTCGCCGCAGAACAATTCAACAAACATAAAAGTTAAATTAATTTGAGCGGCACCATGGCCGATAATAAAATAAAGTCCACCCAGAAATACAAGTTACAATAATTTTGACAATAATAAAAATAACTGACATGGTTAATGCAGAGTTGAATTGTTCCGTGGCCAGCTGTCCTAGGGCAGAGGCCCCCAACTTTTTGGACACCAGGGACCGGTTCCGTGGAGAGGTTTTTCCGTGGACTGGAGGTTGCGTGGTTGTGTGTGCTGCCTGCATCTCGCAGATGGGGCTTTGCTTGTTTGTGCGGATCGGCTGCTGGCATGCCACGGACAGGTGCTGGTCCGCAGCCCAGGGGGTTGGGGATCCCTGTCCTAGACTCTCACAGACATTAATCCAGCTGCCAAGTTCCACTTTGCCATTAAACCACAAATGTATCCAGGCTTGACTGAACCCCCAAAGTCCCCAAAAAGCCAGGTCCCTTCAAACGGGTCCCTTTGTGGGGCTGCCCCAAAGAAGAGGGGGGTCAACCTGTTCTCCAAAGCGCCTGAAGGCAGGACAAGAAGCAACGGATGGAAACTGATCAAGGAGAGAAGCAACCTAGAACTAAGGAGAAACTTCCTGACAGTGAAAACAATTAACCAGTGGAACAACCTGCCTCCAGAAGCGGTGAATGCCCCAACACTGGAAGTTTTTAAGAAAACACTGGACAGCCATTTGTCCGAAATGGTCTAGACCAGGGGTAGGCAACCTTGGCTCTTTTATGACTGGTGGACTTCAACTCCCAGAATTCCTGAGCCAGCATGGAAACCTCTCCCTTTCCCCTCAACATGGTGTAGGATTTCCTGCCTGAGTAGGCGGTTGGACTAGACGACCTCCAAGGTCCCTTCCAACTTTATTGTTGTTGTTGTTGTTGTTATTATTATTATTATTATTATTATTGATCGCACAGTCAGCCTGGTATTCAGACTGGATTTGGCATTTTTGTCCACCTATCGAGTCCTTCCCAAGGACCTAGGATAGGCAGATTATTATTATTATTATTATTATTATTATTATTATTATTATTATTATTGATTATGATGATGATCGCACAGTCAGCCTGGTATTCAGACTGGATTTGGCATTTTTGTCCACCTATTGAGTCCTTACCAAGGACCTGGGATAGGCAGATGTGGATGTTTGATGGTATTGCAGATATCGTCGCAGGATGGAAGCAGTTAATTACTATTATTATTATTATTATTATTATTATTATTAACGCCAAAGGATGCCGAGGGTTACCTGTGTACTTCCCAGCAAGAGATATGACGGTTCCCTCTTCCCCTGCTCGCCGATGGTACACCAGTTCCCCGCCCAGCGCCAGGCACGGCGTGATGCTCTGCAGATAATGTGCCACTAGGATCCCTGTGGAATGCAGATGGGGGGGGGGCTGTTTAGTACCTTTTATGTGGAAACCCTCACCCTCCCCACTGGGCAGCCCTGCCAGGAAAGGGTCAGGGATTAAGCCAGAGCCCAGGGTGAGCAGGAATGAGGCAAGAGGAAGAACCGAGGATGGAGTTTGCTCACCTGAGCCTACTACGATATCGGGGTTCCCTAGCGTGGCGGCCGCGGTGAAATCTGTGCCCCGGTATTCGCCGTCCACTTGCCAGTTCACAAATTTGGCTTGCTGCGTCTGGAAGACAAAGGAGAGGGTAAGCGAAGGCTCGTCTGCCTTTGGATATTTGCAGAGAATATTCGTAGCTTGGGGTTGAGCGGTGGGGTTTTATGAACCATCGAGGTAACATCATCAGTGCTAGAAGGGAGTGGGGTTTGCAGTGTGGAGGAGGAGGAGGAGGAGGAGGAGGACTGTGGGATCCTTGGTGTTCTCTGAGTTTGGTGGTTTTCTTGCAGACGTTTCATGACCCAGCTAGGT
>NW_015387328.1:151079-157885 GCF_001527695.2 Protobothrops mucrosquamatus
TCTCCGAGCTTGGTATTTTCTTGCAGACCTTTCATGACCCAGCTAGGGAACATCATCAGTGCTAGAAGGGAGGGGGGGGTTTGTGGAGTGGAGGAAGACGATGATGTGACCACGACAGCGGGATCCTTGACGCTTTCTGAACTGGGTTGTTTTCTTGCAGATGTTTCTTGACCAAACTAAGTCATAGCATCAGTGCTAGAGGGAGGGCAGTGGGGTTTTTAAAGGAAGAGGGCAAGGCGGGAGAGGATGTTGGGGTCCCTGGCGCTCTCTGGAGCTTGGCTGCTTTCTTGCAGACGTTTCATGACCCAACTAGGGAACATTATAATTTCTAGAAGGGAGAGGGGGTTTGATAGTTCCTCGATTGGGGTATTGTTTACGGCTTGACGGTCGGTCTTTTGTAAACAACATCTACACACCATTCAAAAGAAACCATCAAAAAAAAGCCCCAAAGGAAGCAAAAAAACCCCACAATACCTCCTGGCCAGCAATCAACACCCAGATAAGCAGGGATTAATACCAAGGTTAATACTAAGCCAACCGTCAAGCAGTAAACAATAATCCAATCAAGGAATGACTAACTCAAAGAATCAAAGAGTAGACAACAGACGAACCAAGGAAACACCAAGAAAACCTCCCCCACAGGGCAAACCACTAGTATATAAACAGAGGAAAAACACCATTCCCTCCTAGCACTGATGATGTTAACTAGTTGGGCCATGAAACGTCTGCAAGAAAACAACCAAGCTCAGAGAGCACCAAGGACCCAACAGCCCCCCCCCCTTCCTCCTCCTTCGCAAACGCCATTCACTTCTAGCACTGATGATGTTAGCTAGCTGGGTAATGAAACATCTGCAAGAAAGCCACCAAACTCAGTGAACATCAAGGACCCCAGTCGTCGTCTTCTTCCTCCTTGTCCTCTTCTTCCTCTTCCTCTTCCTCTTCCTCCTCCTCTTCTTCTTCTTCTTCTTCCTCCTCTTCCTCCTCCTCCTCCCCCCTTCTAGCACTGATGATGTTAGCTAGCTGGGTAATGAAACATCTGCAAGAAAACCACCAAACTCAGTGAACACCAAAGACCCCAGTCGTCGTCTTCTTCCTCCTTGTCCTCTTCTTCCTCTTCTTCCTCTTCTTCTTCTTCTTCCTCTTCCTCCTCCTCCTCCCCCTCCTCCTCCCCCCTTCTAGCACTGATGATGTTAGCTAGCTGGGTAATGAAACGTCTGCAAGAAAACAACCCAGCTCAGAGAGCACCAAAGGGCTCACATTTTAATACTTGTTTTTAAGCTTGTTGCAATTGGGGGTTCTAGCAAAGGGGGTCCCCTGTACCAAAAGGTGGCACCCCATTGTTAAGGAAGGAGAATCCACCTGATAGAAGCATATAATTCAGCCTGGGATGAAGCCCTGCCATAAAACTGCTACCCCACCCGTCTCCAATTCAAGAAGTATGCAGAGGAAAGACGTTTGTGGCTTCAGAAAAAAATTCTAACATATTTAGTTCCAACGTGCAAATGAATAAATTTAGTAGGATTCACAGCTAGCTTTCCATTCAGGGGAATATTCAAAATGGCAAACAGCTAGAGATTTTTTTTAATGTGCCATTAAAATGCCACCATGTAATAAAAGGCAAAGACAAGGCAAATATCTAGTACTGACACACAAACTCTGGATAAATGTTAAACATGCTTATTTGGAAGACACTGAGAAATGACCAGCAGGGGGTGCCAATTAGATATCTTGCAATAAACATTTAGACACAATTACAAATGTACAGTGCGATTCCCAAAAGTATTTTGGAAATGGAAGGTGGCACCTGTCTACAACTCAAAGCCATACACAATCCACTCCCTGTGACTTAGAAGGGACAGATTCAATGTTAAGTCAGCATATCTGGAAGAAACGACCGTGGCTAAATTTTACAGGGAATGGAGTAGAGTGGAATAGAATAGTGGAATGGAATGGAATAGAATAATGGATTGAAGAATAGAATAGAATAGAACAGAATAGAACAGAAAATAGAGTAGAAAATAGAATAGAATAGAATAATGGATTGAAGAATAGAATATAATGGATTGAAGAATAGAATAGAATAGAATAATGGAATGGAGAAGAATAGAATAGAATTAGAATAGAATAGTTGGAAGGGACCTTGGAGGTCTTCTAGTCTAACCCCCTGCTCAGGCAGGAGAACATACACCATTTCAGACAAATGGCTATCCAGTCTCTTCTTTAAAAAGTCCAGTGTTGGAGCATTCACAACTTCTGCAGGCAGGTTGTTCCACTGATTAATTGTTCTAACTGTCAGAGGGGGGGGGCTGGTGTCAGCCCCAAAGACACATACCTGGAAAGCCACCTTTGACCGAATTTTATTTGTGAGCTGGTGGATAATCTGTGCATTAAGGCTGCCGCTGTTGTCCATGTCACCGACCAGCACCGGGAAGGCCTGAGAAAAAGAAACAGCATATTTGAACAGTAGAATTAGAAAGGACCTTAGCGGTCTTCTAGTCCTCACGGTCCCCAACTTATATTGATATTTTATCATCTTAAAGCATCTGTAGATAGTTCTCAACTTGCAACCAACTGTTTGAAGTTACAATGGCACGGGAAAAAAAAGAGACTCACAACCAACACAAGCATCCCCGGGATCAAAATTCAGGCGTTTGGCAAACGGCGTGTATTGTCACATGATCCCCATTTGGGACCTTCCCAGCCTGCCTCCCACAAGCAAGCAAAGTCAATGGGGGAAGCTGGTTTCGCTTAAAAACCATGTGATTCATTGAACGACAGGCTTGCTTAGCAATCAAATTTCTGATCCCAATTGTGGTTGCAAGTCAAGGACAACCTGTGCCTCAAAAGCACATGAGTTACGCATTTGTTTTATAATTTCGGTAAGTAATAATATATTGGGAAATGATCACCTCCGTGACCTAGGAAGCCTCTTCTATACTGTATCTGCATTTTACCATTTGTACTTTACCTGCGTGCTCTTTTATATAAAAAGGGTCTGTGGAAGGTTGCCATACAATCTGATGCTGCCTCTAAAGTTTCACAGAATGTCAGAGTCGGAAGGGAACTCAGAGGTCATCTGGCTCAACCAGATACTCAGTGCAGGGTCTGCTAAGGCTGTTTGTTGTTTGGCTAACGACCCACCTAGCCCCCTAGCAGTGTTTCTCAATCATAACCACTTTAAGAGGTGTGGACTTCAACTCCCAGAATTCCCCAGCCAGTTGAAGTCCACCCCTCTTAAAGTGTCCATGGTTGAGAAACACTGTTCTAAAACCGCAAATGAACAGCTCAAATTGGAAAAAAAAGAGAGATCTTAGCACAAGGGGAAACAGACATCCAACTAAGATACTACTCAAGAGGTATCTAAGCAGCATAAATCACATCCTGATTACAGTAGTGGCCAAAATTGTGGAAACCTTTTGGGAAAAGTGTACCGTAGAAATGCCCCCTTTGGTTAAGTTTCCACCCATTTTTCTTCTAATTTCTTTATAACTGTAGCCTTGTTCACTTAATAATACTATTTTACATCGCTTTCTGGGCAACCAGTCAACTCTTTGCACCATGACTTTAATTTTATTACGTTTTACAAGCTCACTCAATGAAAGAACACCAAAAAACCCAACCAACTTGATAGCGATCCCATAACACACTGACAAATGTCCTCCTCTCAGCTTCAATACATGACATCAATCACTGGATCCTACTGTGATCTGACTGGCTCATTGCCAAAACAAGATGACACCTGTTTGGCTCTCTAAACACTCATGCTCATTGGCTACCATCAGATGAAGGAAAGCTACCTGAGATCCACCTAAGCAAGTTGTGCTTCTTTTTTCTGGTTATTTGACTATAACTTTTCATAGAATATAGTACAGCTAATTGAACAAACTTTGTTGCATTACGTTCTTGATTAAATTATCTTTCCATTGATATATAATTTTATGGCACTACTCCAAAAAAAAAGTGGTGTTATTAGCCATCCAACCTCAAAAATACACTTTTTTCCCAAAAGGTTTCCACAATGTTGGCCACTACTGTAGGTATTGTATAAACCTACCTCTGTGGGGCTTAGTTGCTTTGTCCCGACATACGTTGCCCCGAAGTGATAATTGGAATCGCCGACTGTGCTGAGAGCCACTGTATGGTTGACCTGAAGAAAGAAACAGGAGGAACCTTCAGGTCAGAATAGAACATCTAGAAGCAGGTGTCCAGGCAGACATGCACCACGGTTAGCCAAGGCGAGGAAGAAACACCACCAGGTGATCACACAGCAAGATCCTTGAAAACTAAGCGTGCTTGGGAACTAAGCTTGTGCACCCAAAAGGAGCAGCATATAAGACCCTGGACAAACACACTGGAAAAATGAGACTTGTCCCATCAGCGTCACCACAGACGTAGCAGTGTCTACATCAGAGCTCGCCCATTCCTTTGTGACTTTTATCCCCAAAAAAGCGGTGAAGTGTAAAATAAGTTAAAATAGGGGGTGGGGGAGAGACAGGGAGTGTCTGCCATCTGAGACTGAAGACCCTCACCTCTGTTTTGGACTCACTGGTGACGTGGGAATACTTACTTCAGAGTAAGCCACCCTAAACTCAATGGTTTTCCAGTAAAACGTGCACAGGAGCCCACCTGCACGTTATTCCCCGTTGTGCAGTGAAAAAGTGGAACCCTGAAAGCAGAAACGGGCAATGCATGGCCCTCCAGAGGCGGACTACAAAGCCTATCATCCCTCTCCCCTGCTCGTGCTGGCTAGAGCTGATAAGATATAAAAATAATATACCAGCTGGCATTGAATGAATGAATGAATATACCAACCGGTGGTTAATATATAATTGCATTTATTTGCTTCGCTCTGTTTTTGTTCTTTTGAATTTTGCTGGCCGTTAGTGGAATAAATGTTACTGATTAATGGACTGAAGGCCAAAAGCCTGGGTGGAAGGGAAATACTGAGGAGGAGGAACCAGGGAATTTTGATGACAATTAAGAATGCGGCATTTGTGTCGGGATTGTTGATTGCCTGCAGGCAATTGTCAAGGAAAGCAAGCCGTTAAAAAAGCCGAATGAATGTATGGAATTAATTTAATCCTTCCTCCAGGCACTGGGAGCCACGCCCCTCCAGATCTTTGCAACATCTGCCAAGCCACTGGATTGCTGGGCGGCGGAACTGAGCATCTGGAGGGGGCTACAGCTTGCCCACTCTGTCGCTGACTTGCCAAGCCACCGAAGCGGCACAGTCACTCTTACCTGGAAGTGGTTGCTGAGACCTTTGTTTACTGTTAATTTCACCCCCTCCATTTGGATCGGAAACAATTCTGCAACGGAAAGGAATGAAGAGGGAGATTGCTGTCAATGGTGTCTCCTGCTGAGCCCCTTTTCCTTCTACAAAATCAGGTATTGGTTAAAACCAGAAGAAAAGGAGGGTTAGTGGAAACTGGAGAGAATTGATGAATTACCTACACCAGGGGTAGGCAACCTTGGCTCTTTTAGGACTTGGAGACTTCAACTCCCAGAATTCCTGAGCCAGCACGGCTCAGCATGGAAACCTCTCCCTTTCCCCTCAGCATGGCTGGCTCAGGAATTCTGGGAGTTGAAGTCCACCACTCATAAAAGAACCAAGGTTGCCTACCCCTGCCCAAATGCCTGAATTTTGATTACATGACTGTGAGGAAAAAACATTTAAATATTTAAACCAGGGGTCTTCAAACTTGGCCCTTTTATGACTGGTGGACTTCAACTCCCAGAATTCCTGAGCCAGCATGGCTCAGCATGGAAACCTCTCCCTTTCCCCTCAGCATGGCTGGCTCAGGAATTCTGGGAGTTGAAGTCCACGAGTCATAAAAGAACCAAGGTTGCCTACCCATGCCCTATATCAGGGGTCCTCAACCTTGGCAACTTTAAGACTTGTGGACTTCAACTCCCAGAATTCCTGAGCCAGCCATGCTGAGGGAAAAGGGAGAGGTTTCCATGCTGAGCCCTGCTGGCTCAGGAATTCTGGGAGTTGAAGTCCACGAGTCCTAAAAGAGCCAAGGTTGCCTACCCCTGGTCTATGGAGATTCTCAGTCCTCCAAGTCACAATTGTCCCAAAGGTGCCTTTTCAGGAGACAACTGGACTTTCTTGTTTTTCTTGCTTCTCATCCAAGAAGCTTCTTCAGCTCTGACTGGATGGTGGGGAAATGGAAGGATTTATACTCCTTGCAGACAGCTGGATATTTGCATACTTTAAAGCAGTGGTGGCGAACCTATGGCACGGGTGCCAGAGGCGGCACTCGGAGCCCTCTCTGTGGGTACACATGCCATTGCCCCAGCCCCGCCCCCCCTTCCTCATCAGCAGCCCCCCCCAGAGGAGAGTCACCCCCGGGTGCCGCCCGGGCAGAGCAGCGCAGCCAAACACATGACAGCTGGGCAGCAGATGATGCTGTGGGGCGCTGGAGGAAGGCATGGCCATCATGGCGCTGCAGGGCCACCTGCGTGATCTGCGGCGGGCCATGGATGGTCCCCGAGAGCGGGCAGGGTGAGGGGTGGGAGGGCAGAGCAAGGGCAGGCTGGGTGCAGGGCGGTTTTTGGGCACCCGGTCTCTAAAAGGTTCGCCATCACTGCTTTAAAGAGTTGTTGAGGCCACCTGGAGGTTTGTGTGTGTCCTCAGGGGTGTCACCTGAATAGTGCAAATGGGTGTGAAGTCTTCTGAAAGGACTGTGTTATAGACTGGAGATAAATGATGTCGTATCCCTCCCCCTCTGTTGAGAGAGGGCTGTTCAAATTTGACACGGACGGCCTCTTTGACCCCTTTCAAACCAGCGGTCCTCTCTGTC
>NW_015387328.1:157985-178913 GCF_001527695.2 Protobothrops mucrosquamatus
GATGTGGATGCAGCGGTCGCACCGCACGACACAGAAATGCGACTTACCTTTGCATTTACGGTGACATTCCTCAAAAGTGCCAGGGTTAGGAAGCTGGTCGCATTTTTCTTCTGCGCTGCGATCTTGCACGGGGGGGACCAGTCCGGTGACAGGAGGCATGGAGAAACCCGGTGGCACCGATACTAGGCCTGAGCCTGGCACTGTCGGAGGGGGTGCCGGAGAGCTGGCAGCCAAGACATTGCCCATGGTGCAAACTAGACAGCAGGAAAAGAGCGGCTTATTACAACGGCAGATGGTTCAGGCCTTCACGCCTTCCACAATGAGGTGAGGGTCTCAAAGGTACGTAGTCCTTTTGGGATCAAACACTTCATGCAAAACAACGGAGCACAAACTGGGTGGCTTTGCTGAAAATTGCAACGCTCCTGTCTTTCTACTAAGAGACAGGATGCTGCACTATTCCCAATTTTGCATCAGCCCAGCAAAAAAGGGGTTGCTTCTACTGAACATTCAGAAGAAACAGGGGGCTGCCAATTCAGACAGGGCTGTCCATCAACTAACTTATCTTGTTATGAGTTTGAGATCCTTCACGCCAGGGAGGCTGTTTGTTCTTTCAACTTTGTTTCTGTGGGTAGGAGAGAAGCAACCTGGAAATTAAAGAATTAACTTCTTAACTGTGAGGACAGTTAACCAGTGGAAGGGCGTTGCCTTCAGAAGTGGTGGGTGCTTCATCACTGGAGGTTTTTAAGAAAAGACTGGACAGACATCTGTCTGAAATGATATAGGGTTTCCTGCTTGAGCGGAGGGGTTGGACTAGAAGACCTCCAAGGTCCCTTCCAACTCTGCTATTCTGTAAATTACGATTAGGCCCCCAGTTTGGGTTTTGTCCTTCATTCCGGTTTGGCTGCTAGTCAGTAACTTGTAGCTTTTCCACAGAGTCCAAGCATTTTGATTGATATCACTCTGCACACACACACACACACTTACCCAGAAATAAAGATGAAGGAACAAATAGTATGTCTGGCATGAAGGATCTCAAACTCATAACATGATAAGTTAGTTGCTCCATCACTGGAGGTTTTTAAGAAGAGATTGATCAAGCACTTGTCTGAAATGATCTAGGCCCTGCCTGAGCAGGGGGCTGGACTAGAAGATCTCCGAGGTCCCTTCCAGCTCTATTCTGATTGGCTGAAAGGGTCTAGGGCAGTGGTGGCGAACCTATGGCACGCGTGCCAGAGGCGGCACTCAGAGCCTTCTCTGTTGGCACACGCGCCACCCTCACCAGCAGCAGGTGCATCAGGCCACCACTGCTGCCCAAAGCAGGAGCCCCGCCCAGCACAAAGGAGGCGAAGCGGCAGACTAGCAAGCTCGAGTAGAGGTGGTAGAGCAGAGGTCACCAACCATTGTCAATTGGTGGACTGGAAGAAAAGGGAGGAGGAAGCATTTTACATGCATGCATGCATGCGTGCATGGAGCCTCGAGTACACACGTGCTGCAAATGGGACAGGGCTAGTGCCTGCGTGATACTCACTAGCCCTGCCCCGTTCTTGCGTGGTGCAGCGCCTTGTATCTGTACCCTGCGGCGCGGCCGTTTTTGCACCTTGCAGCACGGTGGCCCATCTTTGCGGGACGCATGCATGCCAGAGGCGGCGCTCAGAGGCGCCTCCCTGCCCCCCCCCCAATGAGGGCACCACAATGCTGATGCGGCCCTGGCACTTTGCGATAAATAAGTGGGTTTTGGGTTGCGGTTTGGACACTTGGTCTCTAAAAGGTTCGCCATCATTGGTCTAGGGTGTCCTGCCTGAGCAGGGGGCTGGACTAGAAGACCTCCGAGGTCCCTTCCAGCTCTATTCTGATTGATTGAAATGGTCTAGGTAAAGTGTCCTGCCTGAGCAGGGGGCTGGACTAGAAGACCTCCGAGGTCCCTTCCAGCTCTATTCTGATTGATTGATTGAAATGGTCTAGGTAGGGTGTCCTGCCTGAGCAGGGGGCTGGACTAGAAGACCTCCGAGGTCCCCTCCAGCTCTATCCTGATTGACTGAAATGGTCTAGGGTCTGCTGACTGAGCAGGGGGCTGGACTAGAAGACCTCCGAGGTCCCTTCCAGCTCTATCCTGATTGACGATTCCCTCCTTTCTTTTGCATGCATATTGGGGGCTTCTGCCCCGGAGACCCAACTCCTTGTGGGCCTCATCCTCGCCCTGGGCCGAAGGAAGGTTCTATATTCTATTCTATTCCTCCAAAAGCTTTTTTTTTTTTTTTTTAAAGCAGATTTCCTGCTCCGCTCCCACGGGTTGCGCAAGGGGCGGCGGGGAAGAGGAGCCTCCGCCCGGGCGGGCGAAGGGCTCCGCGGACCGGGCGGAGGGAGGCGATGCCCAGGCTCGGTGGGCCAAACGGAGAAGAGCTGATTTCCTGGCCGGATTCTGCGCAGAGGCCGCCAGCTGCTGACCCCCCCCGGCTGCGGGGCGGGCTCAGCAGGAGGAACCGAGGCTTTCCCGCCCGGCTCGGTCGGCTCCTCCCGGCTGCCCGGGGCGCTTCCTGCTCCCTTCCCGCCCCGGGGCCCATTTTGGCTTCCGCCGCCCGGTCCTGCGGGCTCCTCGGCCCGCTGCCCGGCCTTCTCCGGTCCTCTGCCCTCCCTTCCCGGGCCGGGCCCTCCCCGCAGGCTCGCCCGCCCGGGCCTCCCTCCCGGTGCTTCCCCACTCACGCGGCGGCGGCGGGAGCAGCGGCAACGAGGGCTGGAGCCGGGAGACACCCGAACACGCTTGCTCTCAGGCCCCGCCCCCCGGGCGCCGCCATTGGCCCGCGAGGCTCCCAGCCCCGCCCCTGCCCAGCCTGGAATCGACGCGATTGGCTGGCCTCCCGTCCAGCCGCGCCCCTTCCCCGGGACCATGCAGCCCTCATGGAGTTTAGGCCTCGCCGATGTCCCACCGCTTTCCTTTTCCCCCGACGCGGGCTTCCTATTGGCTGCCCGTTTGGACGTCACGCGCCGCCAGGCTGCCTCGATTGGGCAGGGGGGTGGAATAAATCTGGCTCCGCTCCGAGGATTGGTCGCGCCGTTTCCTGCCTGGAGGCCCCTGGGCTGCGTTTTCATTGGTCGCTTCACACACGGAGGGGAATTTGGGGCGCCACTCGGAGCTTCGCCTCGGAAAGAGGGCGGGGCTGAAGAAACAAGGTCAGCGGTGAAGAGCGGGCGCAAGGTCAGGTGGCTATCCCGAGATGCAGCGCGGCCGCCACTGAGTTTCTGGTCTAGAGGCGCCCGCGGAAACCATAGAGAGGTGGGTTGATCACCTTTCCGGCCCCGCCCCCCAACGGTTCCCATGGAAACCCAATTAGACGGTTTCTAGGCTCCTCCAGGCAGCCCTTAGGAGGAGTATCCAGGCTAAATATGCTTTTCTTTAGGGAATAATTTCTCTCCCATCAATTTGATTGCAGCAGCTCCCAGATTTGCAACCACACGTGCAGCATGGGACTTTCACGGGCTCCTTCCACACTATTTTCACTGCACCCCAGAAAATGATGGTTTCTAAGCCCCCCCCCCTTTGGGAAAGGGGAAAAATCTATCTAGTGCACCCTATTCTCGGGGTAAAGCCGTCACTCTCCGCCTGGTCCTTAGTGGAGGCAAGCCATCCTCATCCTGGTCTTCTCTAGGAGGACTACAACTCCCATCACTCTCAACCAACCTGATCTTTAGAACTAGCTATCCTAACATGCTGGGAAAGCATCTGGACGGGAAAGGTTGCACTCCTAAAAGCTAAATGGTGATATTCTGGTTCCTTGGACCACAGGAACCAAAATGGGCTTGCAAGAAGATGCAAAAATTTGAAGCCTTGCAAAGTGTTGGAAGATTGACCAGCCACGTTTTCTTGCAAATTGGGTTTGTCTAGTCTAGTGAAAGGAAGGACTAGGGGTGACATGACAGCAGTGTTCCAATATCTCAGGGACTGCCACAAAGAAAAGGGAGTCTACCTATTTTCCAAAGCGCCTGAAGGCAGGACAAGAAACAACGGATGGAAGCTAATCAAGGAGAGAAGCAACCTAGAACTAAGGAGAAATTTTCTGACAGTTAGAACAATTAACCAGTGGAACGGCTTTTAAGAAGAAATTGGGCAACCATTTGTCAGAAATGCTATACGGCCTCCTGCCTGAGCAGAGGGTTGGAGTAGGTGACCTCCAAGGTCCCTTCCAACTCTTTTATTCTATACATGAGTTCCTGTTCCAAAATATACACCTACTTCTGAAGTTGTTTCTTGCATTTGTGGGTTTGCAATATAATAATTTCCCCAGGCTTAGAACACATTCGCATTCTGCTATCCTTTCTCGGAAGTTTTTTTTCCTAAATCCTCCTAAAAGTATCAGACTACAAATACAATGAACCTGCCAGCTGAGCATGGTGGAATTGGGATCCCAGATCTGGAAGGCATCAAGTTCGGAAAGACTTACAAACCTAACAAGTGGTCATTGTGCTGCCTTTCCCCATCGACAGAACACACTGTGGCAGCCACATAGATTTAGAAAAATTTATTAATTTTTTAAAACAAACATCCATCCAGAGTATAAAATTTTCCCTCTGTGTCCCTGCTGAAATTAAACCCCTCAGGTGTGTCAGATCGAGGCACATAAAAGATAGCGGGGGGGGGAGGCATAGTGTGCTTGTGTGCGACAATTGTGCCCTCCTGTTGACTCTGAGATTCAGGTCTTGTTAGCAGGATAGGTGAGGAACAACTATGACAACATAATCATAAACACAATTTAAAAAAAAATCCCACAGTGCCAATTGGTACCCGCATCTGGAAAATAAAAACAGCAGCAGTGTCAGAGCGTAAGAAGACTTTGCCTCGGAATGCTAAATCAATTCGTTTAAGTAACAACGGTAGTTTTGAAAACATCCAAGTGAAGAACAGCAATGGGGGAAAAAAAAAAACCTTTCACATTTTCAGGTCAAGAGCCCAAAAGGATTAGGGTACTAATGGACCCTAAACGGAGCAGAACCCAAGATCGCCAAATCACAATTCAAGTAACAACCGGAGCCTGTGTCAGAATGCTAAGAAAAGAAAAGAACAGAAAAGAACAGAACAGAACAAAGGCAGGAGCAGTTTGGCACACCAATTTTACTCCTCCGAGAGCAAAGCTCTCCATTTAGAAATTTGGAAGGCTCCCCTCTGGATAGGGAACTGCAGTGAGGGAGCATCCAAGCCAGAGTCCCCACCTCACAAGTGTCCGAGTACAAATCCCATGATTTGGGGGGGGGGGAGTGTTTGTGCAATATACAGGCAACCTTACTACCTGGTTAATTCCCAAAGATTTGGGGAGTGTATATGCTGGTGCCTCCGAGGAAATTTTTCAAAGCTGCATCTTTGAGGTAAGCAGAGTTTTCTCGTGCCTTTAGCCTACTCACAAGCCGAACCTCTCCGTGCAATGCAGAGGAATTAGGGACAGGATTGATAAGGAGTCTGATAAAACAATTTCTGCATGATTCATTTCAGAATGCCATCAAGGCATCTGTTTCCCTTTTTGAGGAAATCCTCCGTGCCTAGTCAGCTTGAAGCTGGAAAGGTGAATTTTAGCCCAATCGTTGTACCTGGTCCCAGGTGGGCTTTTTGCATATGATTTTTTTTTTTAAAAAATATTTTTTTGAAGAGTTCAAGAATTAGGTTCAATTGAGCCATCTTTTACACAGATTGAGGGCAAAATCAATTGACATCCCTGCAATTTTTAAAGATGCTTTGCTCTCAACTATTTCAGAGCATCGCAATCCAAAAATAGTTTTAGACTGGCTGACATGAATCTTTCAACAAGATTGCCCGAAGCATCACGGTAGGGAGATAAATTCTGGGGAAGAGGGGAGAACCCACATGGAGGTGAAGGTGCAAGGCACTTGCAGGCTGCAGCCCCACGACTGGGTGTCGAGAGAGAGAGCGCTTCCACTTCACTGTAAACAGATTCACAAGCATTCAATTACATTCCCTGGAGAGCCATACCCTTGTGGGTTCGGAAGCAGCACAGGCCGGTTGGAAGATCTACTCGATCTCGGCATTGAAGCCCTCTGAAGAAAGATCTGGAGGCTGAAAGTCCAAGAAGTCAAGAGCACAGATTTGGCAAACGACTGGAAAGCTGACGGTTGAGGAAGAAATACTGGGGTTTTGGCTGGATTGAAGTGGAAGGCACCAAGTGGTGAGACCCTTTGAGCAAGGTGTGGTCTTGGCCACCTAAGGCACTTGTGAAGGCTGGCAAGGTCCAGGAAACGGAGCCGTGTACCTATGACGGAACAGAAGCAGCTTCTCTCCAGGATATCGTTTTAGCAGCATCCCATATTTTTTGTTTTTGTTTTTTGGACTGTGATTGTGAGTTTAGCCTGTAGGTTTAGACATACATAGCTCTGGACATCACGAAGGCCTTGTCGGTGGGCAGGGATGCCAAAGTCTCCTCGTCTTCCATAGCCGCAAAAGACAGGGCGTCGTAAATGGGGTTGATCTGGTCTAAATATTCGTCTTCCAGACTAGGGCCGGCCTCGCCTGCCGCCTCTCGTTCCTCCAGCGTCGGGAGTTCGTGGTATCGTGGCATCTCCTGCGGAAGGGGCAGGGGAACGGGCACAGAGGGAGGGGGGGAGGCAGTCATTAATTGGGACTTTAATGCAGTCCCGCTAACGACGGGCAGCAGACCGGCCCTGCTTTTGGTAGCGCCCCGAAGCTGAAGTGTGCAGAGGCTGCGTTCACACAACATTATCTGACCTTACCTTCGATTATTTATTTCTTACGATTTTTTTTTATCCCACCTTTATTATTTTATAAGTAACTCAAGGCGACGGAAATACCAAACACCCCCTTTTCCTTCTTTCCCCCCCCCTTAATAATAACAGCCCTGTGAGGTGGTTGGGGTGAGGCAGAGGGACTGTCCCCTAGCCAGCTTTGATGGGTAAGACAGAGCTAGAACTCCCAGTCTCCTGGTGATTGTCCCAAAGCCACCCAGTTGGTTTTCGTTCCTAAGGAAGGACTAGAATTCATCGTCTCCTGGTGATTGGCCCAAAGTCACCCACAGCTGGCTTTCAGGCCTAAGGTGGGACTAGAACTCACCGGCACCTGGTTTTCAGGCCAGCCCCTTCCCCAACTCCCAGAAGACCCTATGTCCGACCTGACTGTACTTGGCCTGGTTCACACAACCTCCTTAAGACAGGGGTAGGCAACCTTGGCTCTTTTATGACTCGTGGACTTCAACTCCCAGAATTCCTGAGTCAGCACAGCTGACTCAGGAATTCTGGGAGTTGAAGTCCACGAGTCATAAAAGAGCCAAGGTTGCCTACCCCTGTCCTAAGACAATGGCAGAGGTGTCACCACTGCGGAACTACAAGATACCCAATCATATTTTACCCCAGCCTAGTGCGTTGTGTGAACCCCCCCCACCCCCCACCCCCAGTGGCCAGGCCCGAACTGCGGAAGGCAAAATAATCCTGAGTTAAAGATGCAACTGATTAAGATTGTGACATTTGTGACACCAATCGTATCATATCTACAGAGGGAGAACACAGAAACTGCCTCCTCCAGCCTCTACAGACTTGATAGAGAGATATATCTTCTTTCCCCCAGTCATAAGGACTAGAAACCTGTGTCACTTAAGGCAAGAAAGACGGCCGGGAGTCTCCAAATTCTTACAGGCGCATCCCTCGACCGCCGCACTTTGAGGTCTGATTTCTGATGCGCAGGATGAAATTTGGGAGGGCCATGTTTACATAGCGTGTGACGTAAAGATTCTCTTATTGAATTGTCCGCATTAAACCTGTTTCGGAAAGATTTCTCCAGCAGTTCCCCCTCACCTCTTTTTTTTTTTTTTTTTAATTGAAAATTTTATAAAATTTTACAATATAAATCCCCCCCTTCCCCAAACCCACCCTTCCACTCCCCCCTCCCTCCCCCCTCACTTCCCAGAGCCAATCACAGGGTTAACAATAAAATAATCATACTCTAACATTAATCAACTATTAAAATAACATATCTATAACCTCCTTTAACTCTCTTTTAGACAAATATACAGTTATTAAAGGCAGTAATAATATCACTTTAATAATTAACCCCCTCACCTCTTTTGTGGCGGTACTGACCGCTCCAAAGAGCTCGTCTGTGGCGTTGGGTTCGTAGTACGGAGCTTTGAACGGGAGACTTTCAGCCGTGGTGGAATTAACAACCTGGAATAAACCAGCAAGGTGGTGAAGACAGGCTCGGGCCTACCCTGCCAGGATCTAGGTTTGCCATGGAGAGTCTGAGTCTGCAGAAGATCCTGCCTCCCCCCCCCCACATCGTGTCCCCTTCCCAAGGAGGATTTTGTTCAGTCTGAGCTTCCCTTTAATGCAGCATCCCCCAACTCTTTAGCCCCAGGAGTCTAAAACATACCAACGGTTGCAGGAATTGGGTTTGGCTAGTCTGGAAAAAAGGACTGGGGGGGGCATGGCAACAGTGTTCCAGTATTTGAGGGGGGTCAAGCTATTCTGCAAAGCGCCTGAAGGCAGGACAAGAAGCAACGGGTGGAAACTGATCAAGGAGAGAAGCAACCTAGAACTAAGAAGAAACTTCCTGACAGTGAGAACAATTAACCAGTGGAACAACCTGCCTCCAGAAGCGGTGAATGCTCCAACACTGGAAGTTTTTAAGAAGAGACTGGACAGCCATTTGTCCGAAATGGTATAGGGTTTCCTGCCTGAGCTGGGGGGTTGGGCTGGATGACCTCCAAGGTCCCTTCCAACGCTGTTCTTCTGAAGAAAGCCGATGCCTGCAGACCCTCCCAGGAGCAGCGTTTGATACTTACCGACTCTGTTTCTTCTGACAGTTGGCAAGGAGGGGGCGGCTTGTACGCTGGGGGGCCTTCCAAACTGCAGGCAAAGCAAGAAGCGAGAGCAGGCAAAGGCGTTTAGCAATCTGTTTTGCATTTATGCACGGTGCCAACCAAAACAGTGTGTGTGTGTGCGTGGGCGTGCGTGCGTGGGCGCCGGGGCTCCCCAGATGTTGTCATTCCGACATCACGTACTTCCAGAAAGCATGGAGATATCAACAGGAGAAGCAACATCTGGGCAGCCTCTCCTTCATCCATTTGTGTTTTAGATTTTTTTTTTTGTGCTGCCTTTCTTTCAGCAGCTTCAATGGGCTCTTTCCTCCTGTTTTTCTTCACAACAACCTTGTGAGGTAGGATGAAAGGAGAGAAGAGCGTGCCTGGCTCACCCAGGGGGCTTTTGTGACCGAGAAACAGGGTCTCCTTGGTGACTGTTTTAACTGCTTTCAGCACAGTAGATTAGTCAGAGATGGCTCTGTCTTTAATTGAGGAACAAGAAGGAACGTGAGAACTAGGGGATCCCAGATCCCCCCCCTACCTGTTTGATCCTAGCAGATTCATTCTGGGCAGAGGTGGGGAACGATGGCCGCCTCGATGACTGGTGGACTTCAACTCCCAGAATTCTTGAGTGACCCATGCTGGCTCAGGCATTCTGGGAGTTGAAGTCCACCAGTCATCAAGGAGGCCATCGTTCCACACTTTCAATCTGGGTCTTGATTGAAGGGCACAAGATTTGCTCCGCCTCCTACCCCTCCTGCTTACAGCTGAAGCCCCACCTACTCACGCCACAGTTTATGCCAAGGGTGGGCAATTGACAACTTTACGACCTGTGGACTTCAACTCCCAGAATTCCTGAGCCAGCCATGCTGGCTCAGGAATTCTGGGAGTTGAAGTCCACAGGTCGTAAAGTTGCCAAAGTCCCCTGACTCTGACTTTATACTCAAAGCAATGCAATCTTGACTGAATGTACTGTTCTGGGTGGGTGGGGTGTCCTCTCCCCCACCCCCACTACCCCCTTTTCTGCCTGGCTTTCCAGAACCAACCGGCTCACTTACTCGTCCTCCTCGGGATCCATCCGGTTCTTTTGCTGCTGTCGACAGATCAGGATGCCAGTGGCGATCACCGCCAAGGCCACGATGGTGGCTATGAGGCCTCCAATGATGCCCCCGGTGGTGGCTGCGCCCACCGATTTGGACTTCTCTGGACAGGGGAACGAAAACATAAGCTTAGTAAAGACCACCAAGTTCTGCTCGAAGCTAATCCAACATTCCCACAACAGGGAGTCTGGGACCTCAACATTGCATGATACAGGTTGACTTTGCTTGTCGAAAGGGGATCACGTGACCCAGGGACACTGCAACCGTCATAAATATGAGTCAGTCGCCAAGCCTCCGAATTTGAATCACGTGACTATTGAGTTGCTGCAAGAGTCGTGTGAAAAAATGATCAGAGCTCGTTTTTTTTTTCCAGTGCTGTTCTAATGTTGGTCCCTATACAAACCGTTGTAAGTCGAGGACTACCCGGGAAGCAGGCCGCCTTGGTCGTGGGGCCTCTTCGTCGGAATGGCTCCCCCCCCGCGGGGGATTCGCATTGTCCCATCTTTGCTGTCCGTTAAATTGAGTCTGCCTCGGTTTCCCAGAATCCTGGACTTTTTATTATAAGTGTTTCGATGGTTTCGCATCTTGCTGTGGATTGCTTATGTGTTGTCTCGCCCGGAGTCAATTAAGTCGGGAGTCTCTCTTAATTTGATTAGCTAATTCTTTCCTTCCCTGACTATTCAACTGTCATGCAAAATATTTCCGGCCGTTTCTTCACTTGGGGCTGGGTTCAGCCCTAACAAAGCGTGTTGGATTCATAGCTAAAGGTGTTGTGTAATCTCAGATCCTCTGGCATCTCAGAATAACAAGAGTTGGAAGGGGCCTTAGAGATCTTCTAGTCCAGAGGTCCCCAATCTTTTCGGCACCAGGGACCGGTTCCATGGAGAGAGGTTTTTCCACGGACCGGAGGGGGCGAGGTTTTGTGTGCTGCCTGCATCCCACGGATGGGGCTTTGCTTGTTTGTGCGGCCCGGTTGCTGGTAGGCTGCGGCCCGGTATCGGTCCACAGACCGTGGGTTGGGGACCCCTGTTCTAGTCCAACCCCCTGCTCAAGCAGGAGACTCTATACCGGGGTAGGCAACCTTGGCTCTTTTATGACTTGTGGACTTCAACTCCCAGAATTCCTGAGCCAGCCATGCTGAGGGGAAAGGGAGAGGTTTCCATACTGAGCCATGCTGGCTCAGGAATTCTGGGGGTTGAAGTCCACAAGTCATAAAAGAGCCAAGGTTGCCTTCCTCTGCTCTATACCAGTGGTGGCGAACCTATGGCACGGGTGCCAGAGGCGGCACTCAGAGCCCTCTCTGTGGGCACGCGCGCCGTCGCCCCAGTCCTAGGCCTTCAGCTGGGTTTTATAAAACCTTTTCGCTTTAGGCCTCCGCCGCAGTGTGCAAAAAAAAAAAAAAAAAGGTTCAATCAGTCAATTTCAACTTCTCGCGAGAAAAAAAAAGATCTTGCAAAGTTGGAATTGATTGATTGAACTTTTTAGACCCACCCAGTCTGCCGCTACCACCGCAACCACGTCCACCCAATGGGCCACACCCACCCGGCACCTGACGATGCATAAGTGGGTTTTGGGTTGCCGTTTGGGCACTCGGTCTCTAAAAGGTTCGCCATCACTGCTCTGTACTATTTCCGGCAAATGACCACCCAATCTCTTCTTAAAAACCTCCAATGACGCTATAATTTAAGCTAGTGTTTCTCAACCGTGGCCACTTGCAGAGGGGTGGACTTCAACGCCCAGAATTCCCCAGCCAGCAGAGCTAGGCTGAAGCTGGCTGGGGAATTCTGGGAGTTGAAGTCCACCCTTCTTCAAGTAGCCAAGGCTGAATCTAGCTTGCCTTTTACACTTTCAGCCACGAGATGGCACTTCAGTTCTGCCTGACAACCTTTCAGCTTGGTTAGCAGCGGAGTGCTGGTGGAACCTGCCTGGAATATCTATCAAATTGTCTATTATTCACCACTTTGCAGAAGAGAGGGGAGAAAACGGGGAGGTATTTTATTGCCTGCATCCTCTCACATCTTCAGCTGTTGGGCCTTGGGAACATCTGGGTGACCGGGGCTGGCCGTAAGGATGGGAATTCTCTAAGTGAATACGGATACCATTCTGGGATAAAGACAACCAAAGGCACTCTGGGTATTCAGGGGTAATCAGGTTTCCTAGTTTCTAAGCAACTGTACCATGCACGAGTCAAGAGTTGGTGCTGGACATAGAGGTTAAACATGCAATAAAAAAAAAAAACCCAAATCCTAAACTTGCTTTTTTCTTTTCTTTATTGGAATAAAGTTTCTAGTCCTTAAGGTACACATCAGCAACGGAGGCATACTCAGATAGCACAGATCGGCTCCCCGGGCATCAGAAAATGGGGTTTCCACGTTTAGTTTTCTGCCTTTTTCTAAAAAGGAAAGGGATGGAACGTACAGCCTTACGCACAGTAGAGGCATATACAAAAACGGAAGGGATGCCAATTATAATGATCAGCTTTTCTCTGATTTTTCATTTCTAAGCAGGAAGTGGGTAAAGATGCAACCCTGAGAAGGATTTTATCTTTTGATCTCTCTGCCACAGCCTATGATCTGCAGCTTGCCAGCCTAGCCTAGAAAAAACAGCCGGGTCCCATTCGTTCATCTCCGGACATGCAACCCTCACCACTGGACTGCATCTGGAGGGACCCAGCTTGGAGAAAGCTGCCTTCCATAAAAATCAACTTAACTTTCCCCATTCTTAGCATTTGCAATAGGACCCCCATCCTTCTCTGTCTTAAAAGGGACGACTTTAGAAATGGTTGCAATCCACAGATATACTCTGAAAGAGGGCACTACGTTGGAGGAAGGACCTCGCCTGAACGGCCCACCTGTGCTTTTCATAAGAGCTTGATGCACAGTGAGCAATACCTATAGAACAGGATGTTGTTCGCTTTGTTTATGATCTGCCTCCTGCCTTTATTATTTTTACAAATAACTCAAGGAGGCGAACCTATCTGACACAGCGTCCTCCTCTTATTTTCCCCAAGGTGGGTTAGGCTGAGAGACAGAGAGTGATTGGCTCAAAGTCACCTAGCTGGCTTTCATGGCTAAGGCGGGACTAGAGCTCACAGTCGCCTGGTGATTGGCCCAAAGTCAACCAGCCGGCTTTCATGGCTAAGGCGGGACGAGAACTCATGGTCCCCCACTTTCTAGGGGTAGGCAACCTTGGCTCTTTTATGACTCGTGGACTTCAACTCCCAGAATTCCTGAGCCAGCCGTGCTGAGGAAAAAGAGAGAGGTTTCTATGCTGAGCCATGCTGGCTCAGGAATTCTGGGAGTTGAAGTCCACGAGTCATAAAAGACCCAAGGTTTCCTACCCCTGTGAGATGTGTTGGGCTGAGAGAGAGGGACTGGCCCAAGGACACCTGATCAACTTTCATGCCTAAGGCGGGACTAGAACTCACCGTCTCCTGGTGATTGGTCTAAAGTCACCCAGTGGCCTTTCTTGCCTAAAGCGGGACTAGAACTCACAGCTTCCTGGTGATTGGCCCAAAGTCACCCAGCCGGCTTTCATGGCTAAGGCGGGACTAGAATTCACTGTCGCCTGGTGATTGGCCCAAAGTCACCCAACTGGCTTTCATGCCTAAATAGAACTAGAACTCACTGTCTCCTGATGACTGGCCCAAAGTCACCCAGCCGGCTTTCATGGCTAAGGCGGGACTAGAACTCACTGTCGCCTGGTGATTGGCCCAAAGTCACTCAGACGGAACTAGAACTCACCGTCTCCTGGTGATTAGCCCAAAGTCAGCCAGCCGGCTTTCATGGCTAAGGCGGAACTAGAACTCACCGTCTCCTAGTGATCGGCCCAAAGTCACCCAGCCAGCTTCATGCCTAAGGCGGGACTAAAACTCACCCTCTCCTGCTTTCAACCTGGTGCCTTAACCACTAGACCAGGTGCAGGAACTGATAACCCATGAAACAACCCTAAGCGCTAAATAACAGAACGGCTACTCTTCCATGTCCCACTTCCTGTCACTCATCCAGGCACCAGAGAACAAATGAAGGGGAAGGACGGTGTCAGGACTCCCCCTTTCTCCTAAGGTCCACCCCAACTTCCCCTTTTGTGTGCAAACAGTTTCAGAAACTCCCACCTGGCACACCTAGAAGCTGAAACCCAGCCTTTCTCGGGCCACCCGATGGCTGCCAGCTTGGCATGTTCATTCCCACCACTCCCCCCCTTACAGCCCTCCAGGGAAAAACCATAATTACACACAGCCCCATGCATTATGCATGGAGGAGCTGGGAGCAAGTGGCGGCCTCTTCTGCAGCAGCTCAAAATTCTTATTTTTAGATCGGAGAGGAAGGTTTCCGGTGGAGTTCTTTTGAAGCCAGCTCGGTTGCCAAGAAGCTGGGCCAGTTAGGGATACCGAATTCCGGAGGAGAAGGCGAGAGCAAGGAGAGAAAGGGGGAAGGTGAACGTCCATGGGAAGGCAGGAGGAGAGATAATTGCTTCCCTTGGTAGAGAAGGATCATTAGCCTCTCTTTTTCCAGGCTGGCCACTGGACTAGGAAGCTGCAAGATCGGAGGAATTGCCCTACACCAGGGGTAGGCAACCTTGGCTCTTTTATGACCGGTGGACTTCAACTCCCAGGATTCCTGAGCCAGCATAGCTCAGCTTGGAAACCTCTCCCTTTCCCCTCAGCATGGCTGGCTCAGGAATTCTGGGAGTTGAAGTCCACAAGTCATGAGGGGGCCATAGTTCCCCCATGCTGGCTCAGGAATTCTGGGAGTTGAAGTCCACGAGTCATGAGGGGGCCATAGTTCCCTCCTGCTGGCTCAGGAATTCTGGGAGTTGAAGTCCACGAGTCATGAGGGGGCCATAGTTCCCTCATGCTGGCTCAGGAATTCTGGGAGTTGAAGTCCTCCCATTGTCAAGTGGCCAAGGATGAGAAACACTAAGCCTGGGCCAGGGGTAGGCAACCTTGGCTCTTTTATGATTCGTGGACTTCAACTCCCAGAATTCCTGAGCCAGCATGGCTCAGCTTGGAAACCTCTCCCTTTCCCCTCAGCATGGCTGGCTCAGGAATTCTGGGAGTTGAAGTCCACGAGTCATAAAAGAGCCAAGGTTGCCTACCCCTGCCCTAAACTCTGCTGAAGACGTTACCCAGTCTGGTAACGAAACGTTCGGAAACCAATCCACAAGCTGGGAAAACGAAGCTTCACCCTCATTTTTCACCGGAGCTATAGATATTCGCCAGTATTGCATACTTAATACTCCTTCCTCCTCCTATTTTCCCCACCACAACAACCCTGTGAGGTGTGTTGGGCTGAGAGAGAAGGACTGGCCCAAGGACACCTGATCAACTTTCATGCCTAAGGCGGGACTAGAACTCACCGTCCCCTGGTGAGTGGTCCAAAGTCACCCAGTGGCCTTTCTTGCCTAAAGGGGATTAGAACTCACAGCTTCCTGGTGATTGGCCCAGAGTCGCCTAGCCGGCTTTCACGGCTAAGGCAGGACTAGAACTCATGGTCCCCCACTTTCTAGGGGTAGGCAACCTTGGCTCTTTTATGACTCGTGGACTTCAACTCCCAGAATTCCTGAGCCAGCATGGCTCAGCATGGCTCAGCATGGAAACCTCTCCCTTTCCCCTCAACGTGGCTGGCTCAGGAATTCTGGGAGTTGAAGTCCACGAGTCATAAAAGAGCCAAGGTTGCCTACCCCTGCCCTACAGGTTGAGGGGCTTCACTAACCCATCTATGATGTCTTCATATAGCACATCTATCTGGGCCAGGTAAACACCCAGTCCCTGTACAGGTGGTCCTCGCCCTGCCACGCTTCTCTTAGTGACCGTTCAAAGTTACAAGGGCACTGAAAAAAACCCGGATCGTTTCTCACACTTACGACCGTTGCAACATTTGCTCACGTGATTTTGTCTACATCGTTTTGGGTGATGCTACTCTCATGAGACCGCGTGGTCAGCTAAATTTAATCCATAAAATACAATAAAGTACAAAAAAAAAACCCTTAGCTTTTATGAGACACCAATGCTTGGTGTCCTATGAAGCCAAACTCAGATCCAGCTAGGAAGCGCGCCCTGGGTGAGCTGGAACAAATGAGAATCTCTAGGTTGTGAGTTAAGTATGTGGAGGGGGGGGCATTTTGGAGGATGCTATGGGGTGTATGTGAAATAAGTGGGGTGTCAAAGGGGCCGGAGATGGAGCGTTCTCCCCCAAGCCTGAGTAAAAGTAGACAAAGACGGCACTGGACACCGAGTTGTGCACTAAAAGTAGCTCTACGCCGGGGTTTTTTCAACATCTGTGGACTTCAACTCCCAGAATTCCACCAACTTGGAAGATGGGTGGATTTCCACCTCCCAGAATTCCCCAGCCGGTCACGCAGCAAAGCAAAACCTTTCAGCATCTCTCCCAGTTGGTTCTCCCCAGCAAACCGGTCCCAAAGAATATGTGGGTGCACACCTGCAGCGGTGGTGATGTCATGTCCACACCCTTCCTTGGTCTATCATCATCCACTTTCACCTGCCCCACCCACTCTCCACCTAGCATGGCGTCCATCCGGCTGGGCAGAGGAAAGGAAGAAAGGGAAGGGAAGGAGAGAGAGAGGGAGGGAGGAAGGGAGGGAGGGAAGAGGAATGAAAGGGCAAGGCTGGTGCAGGTGACTCAGCCAGCTCAAAGGCCATCTGGGAGGACATGGGATCATGCGTCAGACTTGACTGATATGCTCCGGGGCCTGCAGGAGGAAGCAAGGTCAGCCTGAGGAATGCTGGGTTTTCAGCTTCCCGGACCAACCTGTGGGAAGAGAGGGATGAGCTGGTCAGTGGCAAAGGGGCCATCAAGTGCCAGGAGGCAACATCTGCCTGGAATGACTTTTCTTTCATGCTTAGGGTGGGACTAGAACTCACAGTCTCCTAGTGATTGGCTCATGGTCACCCAGCTGGCTTTCATGGCTAAGACAGGACTAGAATTCCCAGTCTCCTGCTGATTGGCCCAAAGTCGCCCAGTTGGTTTTCATGATGAAGACAGAACTAGAACTCCCAATCTCTTGGTGATTTGGCCCAAAGTCACCCAGCTGGCTTTCATGTCTAAGGCAGAACTAGAACTCACGGTCTCCACCGCTAAGCGAGGGGGTCGTTAAATCAGTCACGCCTTATTTTACAGCCGTAAAATCAAAATACACTGGGGGCCCTCTCCCGTCTGCCAGCGTTGGCAGCCCATCCGGAGGGCCACCCGGTTCTCCTCTGTGCCTCCCCGCGACGCAGGCCGAGGTTTTGGCAAACCGGGTCCTTGCCCAGTGGAGCCGTCGGTGTGACGAAGCCTCTGGCTGCAGAAGAAAAACCGCCGTGGCTAAACAGGCCAGACCGGAGCTGGTAATCCACTTTATCTGCCCGGATAATCCACTCTTGTCAGGTGGCTCCTAGGAAACATGCTTTGGGGAGGTAGAGTCAGGAGGGACTCGGGGCATGGAGAAGCCAACAGATGGGTGAGTCAGAGGGGTGGGGTGGGGTGGGAGGGAAGGGGAGTGAAACTTGGTGGTGAAACCTGACGGATCTGGGAAGAGATGGGGTGGGTGGGGGTGTTTGGGAGACTGGGAGAAGAAAAGAAAGAAAAACGAAGAGTCCCGGGTCCACTTCCGGGAGGCAGCCAGCTCAAATTCCCCAGGGATGACAACATGCGTGGGCTGGAAAGTTATGCAGACGCCCACCCACGCCCCAAACTGGGCACTAACGGGAAAGGGGAGGGGGAGAGAATGTGCATGCGTTAGCTTAGTTTAGTGTTTTGCTGCTTGCCCCCCTCCCCCAGATGTCTGGCCGTGCTCCCAATGTGGTACCTGCCAAATTCTTTCGGTTTTTCTTGATTTGTATCCTGCCTTTCTTATTTTTTTACAAACAACTCAAGGTGCTGAACGTGCCCAACGTGTCTTCTATTTTGTCCGCAACAACCACCCTGTGGGGTGGGGCGGGATGAGAGAAAGAGAGAGGGACTGGCTCAATGTCACCCAGCTGGCTAAGAAAGAACTAGAACTAGAACTCACCATCTCCTGGTGATTGGGAGAAGGTCACCCAGCTGGCTTTCGTAGCTAAGGCAGAACTAGAACTCACAGTCTCCTAGTGACTGGCCCATGGTCACCCAACTGGCTTTCATGGCTAAGGCAGAACTAGAACTCACAGTCTCCTAGTAATCGGTCCAAAGTCACCCAGCTGGCTTTCATGACTAAGGCGAGACTAGAACTCACCGTCTCCTGGTGATTGGGTCAAGGTCACCTAACTGGCTTTCATGCCTAGGGCAGAACTAGAACTCACAGTCTCCTAGTAATCGGCCCAAAGTCACCCAGCTGGCTTTCATGACTAAGCCGAGACTCCAACTCACTCTCTCTTGGGGATTGGCCCAAAGTCACCAGCTGGCTTTCATGCCTGGCGGGACTAGAACTCACAGTCTCCCAGTTTCTCGCCTTGTGCCTTAACCACTAGACAAACTGGCTCCCTTTCTCCCAGATCATCCCCAAGGTTGCTCTTTGAGAGATTGATGGGAATGACAGCCTAAAGCAGGGGTAGGCAACCTTGGCTCTTTTATGACTTGTGGACTTCAACTCCCAGAATTCCTCAGCCAGCCTCCATTTTGTTTGTTAGAGTTAAAACAGGGGTCTTCAAACTTGGCCCTTTTATGACTTGTGGACTTCAACTCCCAGAATTCCTCAGCCAGCCTCCATTTTGTTTGTTAGAGTTAAGACAGGGGTCTTCAAACTTGGCTCTTTTATGATTCGTGGACTTCAACTCCCAGAATTCCTGAGCCAGCATGGCTCAGCTTGGAAACCTCTCCCTTTCCCCTCAGCGTGGCTGGCTCAGGAATTCTGGGAGTTGAAGTCCACCAGTCATAAAAGAGCCAAGGTTGCCTACTCCTGGCCTAAAGCATCGGGAAGGGATCAGGTTAGCGAAGGGGCAAACAGTGCACCTTGTTCCTCATCTAACACACACACACACACACCCCTAATTCATGCCAAACCCAAGGATGCCAACCCTCCTTCGGGAGAATTACTCTTTGCCAAATAAAACGGCTCCCAGATGCCTTTTCTTCCAGAGTTTCAGCCCCTCCCTCGGGAATGTCTTTGCCCGTGTTTACATGAAACTAGACAAAAGAGGGAAAGAAACGGGTTGTACTTTCGGCCTTGGGGGGGGGGAAGGAAATAATGAGCTGATGTGGCCACCCCTGGAGTAAAGGGCGACAACTGAACCCAAGAACTCCTAGCCTGAATCGAAAGCAGGAGAGCCAACTTGAAAAGTCCCCGTTGGGCTTTTCCCCCCTTGCAAATCTCAAAGAGCATTTTTATTTTATTTTACTTTATTGTTGTTGCAAAGGACAATCCTGTCTGCTCCTTACCCAGCAGAGCCCATAGGAGAAATATTTCCAACCCTGATAGATGGGGTGATCCAAAACGTTACAGGCTTTTTGCATTGTTTAATGTGGCTTTTTGGGGGGGGGTTGTTACTGGGTGCAGAATTTTCTCAAAGAGCTGTATTATCCCCTTATATAGCTAAGCCACAAGCAGGGGAGGGAGAGAAAGGGGGGGGAAAAAGGAAAGAGGATGCATACTCTATTCCTGGTTTTGCCATGCCCAGAGAATCCCTTTTAACCCGAATGCGGCTTGCGAAAATAATCAGAAAGAAGCACTCAACTCATAATGGGATCGGGAGATCTTGATCCGAGCTCTTTGGAAACAGCGCAGGGACAAAAATAAGTTGACTGTCACTAGGCAGGGGAGGAGAAATAATCCTGCTTGGCCTATTCGTCACCTTCCAGAGAAAAACCAACATACATATTAAGGCTCCTGGTTCTCACCAGTTCAGTTCTGTCTCCAAAATTTTCAGGGCCAGGATGTTTTTTTTTTTTTTAAATTTAAGAAGATGGATTGCAAGGTGAAACTCTTGGGATTTTTTTTTTTTTGTAAAATCAGGATTTTTTTTTTTAAAAAACCCCAATAGTTTCACCTTGCAATCCACCTTCCTAAACCCTGCGTCAACAGAGACTATGTTTGCAAAGAACAGGATTAAAAATTAACTTTGTGCTATCTTGTTTTTTTTTTCCCCTTCCAAATTTCCCCCGAAATATGCTGGTACACATAACCACTGGGGTTTTTAAGCTGAAGGGGAGAACCAAAGGAAAATGCCATGCTTTGCAGAATTTCTGAATAACAAGAGTTGAAAGGGACCTTTGGAGGTCTTCTAGTCCAACCCCCTGCTCAAGCAGGAGACCCTATACCAGGGGTAGGCAACCTTGGTTCTTTTATGACTCGTGGACTTCAACACCCAGAATTCCTGAGCCAGCATGGCTCAGCTTGGAAACCTCTCCCTTTCCCCTCAGCATGGCTGGCTCAGGAATTCTGGGAGTTGAAGTCCACCAGTCATAAAAGAGCCAAGGTTGCCTACCCTTGGTATATACCATTCCAAACAAATGGCTGTCCGATCTCTTCTTAAAAACCTCCAGTGATGGAGCACCCACAACTTCTGGAGGCAAGTCCTTCCACTGGTTAATTGTTTTAAGTGTCAAGACATTTCTTAGTTCTGCTGAGAGAAGTTTACACAGCCAATTTCTTAGCATAATGTTTAGGCTACTCTTCAAAAGTTTTCGTTCACCGGGCAGCTAAGATTTGCTTTTAAACCAGGTTTCTCTCAACCTGGTTCATGTTTGAGAGGGACTTCAACTCTCAGAATTGGCCAAGCCTTAAACTTGCCAAGGTTGAAAAACATGGCTTTAAGCCTTAATCTACAGACCACAACTGCAGAGTTTGTGCACTTTGTCCAAACCACTCTGGTTATGTAAATACTGTACATCTCTTTAAGACAACTACTGGATGGGACGCGGGAGGTGAAAGTCCAACAGATAAATATTTTGGGAACGTTGGGAAGCTTGCAATTTAACTTCCACGTCCAGAGAACGGATTAAAAACCTTGACCGCAGCCCTCAATTCTTTTAGCACAGCCTGCCGTGTGGGCGTCAAAATTAAGAATTTGAAACGGTGCAAAAGGCATTGGGAAACAATCTCAG
>NW_015387329.1:0-18489 GCF_001527695.2 Protobothrops mucrosquamatus
ATTTTAATTTTTAATCAAGCTTGGTTTTTAATTTATACTTTCTTATTATGAATTAAATTTCTATTTATTTTTAATCCTAATTTATACAGAGTGAGACAAGTTCCCTGGACTTTTTTGTACCTTTCTGGAAAGTGGCAGAAGTAATAAACCCAATTATGACAATGGCAGTGATCCATTTTCATAATTTTAATTGGAAGTATGATCTCTCATATATTGAATGTGGTTTTGTAGTCATAATTGATAATAAAGTGTGTTATTCATGGGGATATATTGGTTAAGAAGCAATTGATCAATCAAAGCTTAAGAAATATTTACATGCAAAACATAAATACTTTAAAACCAAATTCATTGTTTGAAAGAAAGAGTATTTAATTAAAAAGCAGACAGAAGTGGATGTTCAGTATCTCACACATAAACATTAATGCTTTGCAATTTTCTTAAAAACTAGCACTTTGGGTTGTTAAGACTAAAAAACATACACAATTGCCAAGAATTAGTGAAACATTGCATAAAATATGTATGTTTGGAATAATTGGTGAATCTGCAGCAAAGAAGATATGCCATAGTCCAAAAACAGGATCTGGATAATGATATGGAAGACCAGCTCATAAAATAAATAAATTTTGCAAAATAATTTTCATTGCAACTTAATAAATGCACAGATATTGCTAATATGACCAGTCTTTTAGTAGATATGCAATCTGAAAATGGTGGTGATGTGAAGAATTTTTTTCTGCTTCATTGTCAACAAATACAACTATATAAATTATGAACAGTAGCAATATCAACCAATATGGTCTGAAGCTTAGGTTTTATGCCAATTCTAATGGTGCAGCTCCAAAGACAAGAAAGCATTTTGGAGTTGTTATACAGATGAAGGAACTTATGCCAGTGTGTAAATGCTGCTTTCTTCATTGAGAACAATCTTACTATGAAAAAAAAATAAGCCACATGAACTAAACAGTGTGCTTAGTGATGCAGTAAAAACTGCAATTACAGAAAGGCTATTGTATTAAATTCAAGATTATTCTCTTTATTATTTGAAAACTGATCATAAGCAACTGTTATTGCATGCTGAAATACAATAGTTATTGAGGGGAAAAGCTCTGTTGAGAATGTTTGAACTACAGAACGATCTGTTAATATTTATGCAAGATAAGATATCGGTTTTGTCACAATTCATTAAAGATGTGAATCTTAGACAGATAGATAGATAGTTGCCTGATATCTTCGGTATATTTAATATTTCCATGCAAAGAAGGAATGCAACCTTCAGTTGCAGATAAGATCAAAGGGCAAAAGCAAAAGTTAGAAACCTGGAAAAAAAGAGTGTTTTGGAAAAAGACAGGTTTGTATGTCTGATTGCTGCCATCTTTGCTTTTGTTAAGATCTCCTTTTTTTTTCCTTTTTCTAGTTTTTTTTATTCTTGAAAGACTTTAAGAAAGACTGTATAAGAAAGCAAAACTTAATATAAACTCTATGAGAGTTTGTGCAGAAAGGATGCACCAATATAATTCCACGCCATTTAAATGTTGTGTGTCCAAATTAAAAATCCTTTTTCTAGGGAAGAGCTAAAACAGCAGTGTAGCTGTATTTATAAACATTCATGCTAATGAAGGAGGTTATTTCTCTTACAAGCATAGAATGAAATAAAATTAACTGGAGCTTTGTTTTCTCCAAGAAGCTTCCATAAAAGTATGTTTTCTTTTGAAGTATCCCTTCTTGGCACTTATTTCTACAATCCTCAGTGAGTTATGGATGACTGGCTGGGAAAGAAATGATAATTACAAAAAGCAGTAATTATGTGCTGGACCAAGACTTTCAGGTTGGACAGTATTGTTTCAAGTAAACCTGAGCCTTGGCACATCACAAAGGGATTTTACCTGAAAAGAAGGTAGTGAAGGAGATATAATTAATCACTGAGAAAAACATGCTTCCTCTTATCAACACGCTATCTACCTCTCTTTTCCAACAGCTAGACTCTCTCCAAGAAAATTGTACTGGTTCCTTACCACAATAAACACAGCTATATTGAAAAAGCAGTAACTGCATGTTTACTATGTAGCTATATTAAAGGGATAATATTGGTGCCACCTATGTTCTCTTGAGTCAGGCTCAGAAGCAAAATCAAGATACTCACAAAATGCAAAAAACTAAGCTTTGCATGGTTTATATGTGATATCTATTCAGATAAAAATCCAGATTTCTTGTCTTTCTCCTATTTATCGCTTTGTATCTTATGATTAATGATTGTAACTATAGTTTATGATCTATAACCTATCACTTTTTTGTTTTTGTGTACACTGAGAGCTTATGCACCAAAGACAAATTCCTTGTGTGTCCAATCACACTTAATCAATAAAGAATTCTATTCTATTCTATTCTATTCTATTCTATTCTATTCTATTCTATTCTATTCTATTCTATTCTATTCCATTCCATTCATTTCTGCTGTTGCTGCTGTCTACTGTATGTCACACAGTGCAGTCCTTAGCAACCTAACATTGCAATACACCTTTTCTTACTTCTTCATTTAAGATAGTAAAATAATTGCAGGGGCACTGGCAGAAGAAGCAGTTTCCTTTTCCTTTTCCTTCTCCTTCCAAACTTTCTATCAGTTCAACTAATAGAAGAGCTACGGTACTTTTACAAAAATTCTAGTCCAAAGCCATGCTAAGACACTGGATGAAGTTCTGGTTTCATTTGGCACCGTGCTGCTCGTGCAATTTATCATCTAGTCCATAGGTGTATTGCCTACAAAATGAAAACACGATTAATTATATGGGACAAGTACAATGTTTAATTGCCTAGATTTGAACCCGCCATTTAAACAAAAGCAGAGGAATTGGGGGGGGGGGGGAAGGTTGCCTGTCCAATTTTTTTTTAAAGCACCTTGAGAGAATGGGCAGAATACTTTCAATGGCCAAACTTGGCTGGGCATGAATATAAAATATCTCTTGACTGGACTTCTGTTTCTTTCTTCATATCCAATAAGTCTGACTGACAATCTATTTTAAGCCATGCTAAGACACTGGATGAAGTTCTGGTTTCATTTGGCACCATGCTGCTCGTGCAATTTATCATGGGGATTGTGATGGCATTTGCTTTACATTTCATATGCTAATTGAAGTTCAAATCTACAATGACCCCATTAAATTTGTTTGTGAGCCCTACTCAGGCAAAAAATAATGAGCATAAACATTCTTCTGGTTGTCTAAGAAACAGTTTAGGAATGGTGCTATAAATCTGTTATGGAGAATCTCTGTAGAAATCATACTATAGTACAACGTAAGACAACAAGTCAAGTTTTCCAGCTCCTACATGGCAGATTCTAATGGAATAGAAACTTTACTGAATCTGCCTCCTAGTACTGTTGAGGGTAAGATGCCCAAGTTTGACAACATGAAGAACTACCGGTATATTATTTAGGTACAATAAAGCTAACCAAGTCCCTAGCTGATTAGGATACTCTACTGGTCCTCCTACTGAAATGTGATTGTTCCATGTTTAATTCCAGTTTACATGTTTAGAATATGTTGCCTTAGCTCTGCTTCTAGTGATCCTAGATCAAAATTAATAGTGACTTGGTAGAATATGTCATACATAAGTAGTTCTTGGTGATATCGTCTTCAAAATACTGGTTTCTTATATCTCACATATTGTATAATTTGTCTCCTTTTTGAAGGTATCTCACCTAGTATACACCCATACAAATATATTAATATTTGGGCTTCCAGCATAGCACTTCTGGATTGCTACCTCAAAACTGCAGATCAAATCCATACAGTAAGGAAAGCTGTAACAAAATGAGATAGATGGGTTTTGAAACAGTAAAGTAAATCAAATAATGCTTACTAACATTAAATAATACTTTTTTAAAACGTTTTTTAAACAAAAAAAGTCAGGATAACAGATCAAAGAGTGGGGAAGTTTTAGTATTTTTTCTGCTGGGTTTTTATGCCTTTGTTTTTCTTAGTTTCTTTATGTATTTATTAAATAGATGTATGTAGCTACCCAACTCCCATGCCAGCTGTTTGAAGTTGCTAAAATGGCAAACCTATAAACAAACTACTCTAACCTTCTGGAGTTTGAATTGATATGATCAACCTTCTCATTTCCAAATTCTGTATACAAAACAAGTCACATTTCTTTCAAGCAGATCTTGTCAGGTGCAAAGAATCAGGACCATTGGTAAAGTTGCAGCATAGATGATTTATTCAAACGTATGCATAAGAGTCTAGTCAATTAACGGTCAGCACTAAATTGTGCTAGATAAGAGTCAATGGAATTCACAAGGGGCTGGACTTGTATCTCTTGTGGCAATGCAAGGATTCTAAACTGATGATGCATTTAACTCTGTCCCCCAGATCTGTCTGCTCTTCTCCTACAGATCAAGAGCCATAGATTTTATTCATGTTTCAGGTATGTCTTACATCATAGGTATAGACAGTTCTTGGCCTTGTCCACCATTTGGTTCCATGCATCCTGTCATTATGGATATGTAGCAGAATCTGGCACTTATTTCAGAAAATGAGTCCATGTGGGTATTATTTGGAAAAATCAAATAGCTGGAGGTAGCATTGCAGAGAGAAGAAAATATGAATTAAAAATGAATGTTGTTTCAATAAGATTCTCAAAAACTTTTTCAAAAGGGTAATTAAAACGCTAAATTAACTTATTCACTTCTATCACCTGATGAGTATAATTAGCAAATAGTACATAATGACAACAAATAATTGTTCCCTTTCCTACTCATTAGTGGAATATAATGACTATATTTTACATACACTGTTTAAAGAGCCATTGCATTTACAAGCTATACTTACCTAGGAAATGGTTGTATGTCAATATCAAAGTAACAAAATGTTTAACCATGGCCCCTAACAGTTCTAGTAGGAGACAGCTTTTGAGCAGTTGCTTCTAAAGCAGGGGTGTCAAACTCACAACGTCACGTGATGTGACGCGACCTATTGCGACTTTTTTTCCATTGCCGCAATGGGGTGGGTGCGAGGTTTTGGCATGACGCATCTGGCCTGCGGGTGGGCAGATTGACACCACGGTTCTAAAGCAATTATTGGATATTGCTAGCCAGGAAAACAAATGTTAACATTTCACTTCCTTGCTACTTTAACTCCTTGCCACAATATTCTGTATTTACAATCTGCTTCTTATCACAATGAACCTGTTTGTGTATATATATATATATATGTATGTGTGTGTGTGTGTGTGTGAAAATAACCAATCTGGCTTAGTTACTAGGACTAGAGGTTTAGTCTTCCTAGTTTTTGGACTCATGCTGGAGCCCATCCTCATTCTGGTGAGAGACAAGTTCCCGGAAGATGGGCTCCAGCACAAGTCTAAAAGCTGTGAAGACTAAACCTCTGATCCCAGTGACTGACCCTGATTGGATTCTGCAACATTATCCTGGGAAATGTATATTTGCCTTCATTTATGTATGAAAGTAAGACCATTGAGAAACATGGGAACATACTTATGTATTAGAACTGCAAAGAAAATAAAACAGTGGAAATATTAATGATATATAGATTCTCCTGCTCGAGCAGAGTGCTGGACTAGAGATGACCTCTATTCTATTCTATTCTATTCTATTCTATTCTATTCTATTCTATTCTAGTCTAGTCTAGTCTAGTCTAGTCTAGTCTAGTCTAGTCTAGTCTAGTCTAGTCTAGTTTATTAGTCTATAGTTTAAGTACATGCCTACCTAAATGAAAGCCCCAAGATGAGGCTGCTTTGTGAAATTCATTATTTACACAATTTTATTATGAATGCATGGATCAACTTAGTTATCTCCCTTATTAAACCAATTGTTTATCAAACTCTCTGTGATAGGTAATAGCCACTTTAATGTTATACTGAAATATTTCCAAGCCTTGCCATCCAGGCATCAGCAAGAGAGGAGGGAAAAACCCAACAATGTCAAAATAGCAGGTACAACCAAACAATTAAATCTCCGCATATTGAAAAGGGGCAGGGCTTTGATTGCCTGGTCACATCCATCATTTTCATGTTGCTGACTTCCACTGCAGACACTCTATAATTCCCCCTTGTAACTAATTGGAAGTGAAAGAGATGAGAAAAGTCCTTTCTATGAAGCTCTAAGTCAGCAGTACTCAACTTGTTCCATTCACTGCTTCAGGCAGAATCTTGGTATGGGATTAGTTGTTTAGTAGTAGCTGGTATGGTTTTTGTTAATTTTTAATCTTATTATTGCATTGCAGAAGCATATTGCTCAAAGTCTGACATGATTCCAAGGATACATAAGCTTGCTCAACAAACAAATAACATCCAATATTCATTTTCCATTCGTTTTATGAAATTTCAAGAGTTTCTCAAGAGGATACTACTATTATTTATTGGCATTACAGCCTTCCTTTATAAGCACTCAAAGTGGCTAACAACATTTCAGAAGAAAATGCGTTTCGAACCTAACATCTAAATCAGTAAATCTAAAAATTACTTAACAGTTAAAAGAGTGATGAAAAAGATCAGTCTTAGCCAATTTTCTAAAAAGGAGAGTGCAGCTGCACCTTCAAAAAGGGAGCACCCCACAATTTGGGTACCATACAGAAGGACTTCTCCAATACTAGGTAGGGCCATGATTGCTTGGCAATCTTTACAAGACCTGGATTAGATGGACCGTTAGAGAAAACAAAACAACATACATGGTGAAATCATTTTGGAATGAATTAATTCAGGGGCTGAACAGAAGTTCACTGGATGGAGATAATTCAGAATTGAGTGAAAGAATGTGAAGCTGAAAAAGAATAGTATAATCTTGACCTGCGGTACAGAGTTCTTAGGAAGATCAAAAGGAAAGGGTCATTTAATATATATCTCAAGAACTTTTGTTCTAGAAAGACTATCAACATATATATTGATATTTTGAAACATAAAATATGCTGGCACTTATTCCAGACCCCATAACATTAGCATGAGCATTATTTTAATCATTTATGCACTGAAGAAAATATGCTGCATGTATAATTAAATGATTGTATTGTATTGTACAAATAACCATGTAATGACATCATTAGAAATTCTTGGTTTTTCATGGTAATACCAAACTTAATTGCCATGTAATCTGAAGAAAGCAAGCAAGGCTGTGATTATTCTGTAAGCCAATTTAATTACAGAGAAACAGATTGGCTAGTTGTTTCTTGTACAAAATATACATTCATAAAAAGGGAGTCAATAAAGGAAATTTTAATTTACCTTTGGAAGAAAGTGTTTTTTTTTAAATGGTTGAATGACACACATACACACACTTTAACAGAAACAAACCCAGTCATAATATTTATGAAGTGTCAAATTCTCAGGAAAGGAAACAAGGCACCTTTTCTCTAGGAACCAACGAAGTAGCAAATATTCACCTGTGCCAGATATATTATTCTTCCTTCCCAAATGGGATGCCTCAAGAGACCTGCTTTATTTCCATATTTCAGATATGGAAATAACATAAAATTTAGGCATGGGATTAGATTTCAATTCTCTTTAAAGACATGTATTAGAGTTCGTATTATGTGGTTATGATTCTTGGAAGCTCTTGAAAAGAAGACCATGTGATTGTGAGAAGAGGATCTTGTGATATGACACAATTCAGGATTTTTACTTCTTTAACCCTGTGCAGTGATTCAGCCTGCTGACAGAAAGCTTAAAAGTTAATTAAAGCTCCTAATCATATGGAGGCATCTGCTCATGTTCAAGAAACATGAGCAGAAGCTTAATTCAGAGTTCTAGGCTCCACTGAGAAAGTATGAGGGCAGCTGTAATGGATGGGTCATTGCTATTATTGACTGATTAAATGTCTTAAATATAATAACTTTTATTATTGTTCAGTTTACTTTGGCTGGTCCTTGTACGTTATATGCATAAGTTATAATTCTTGCAAACTCATTGGAGTTATTTCCTCTTAGATGTTTAGTGAAACAAATAGCAAAACTGGTGTCTTTGTTTGATCCATTCTCCTGCAGTCTTAGTGATATTTATGCTTAATTGTTTATAAGGGTTGTTTATATAGTTCTTAATTGTTTGTTTGATTATATGCTGCTCAGTGTCATGTTTGTATAAATGTTTGATAAATAAACAATTTTTTAAAAAAGCTTCATTGGAAAGGGGAGAAGGTGTTTAACAGAGGGACATTCATCATCACCTGATTACCTCTCTCAATAAAAGAAAATATATGAAGCTCAGGGATGAATTGTGGAATCCTTGCTACTTTCTGAGATTGGTTATTTGCTTACAGATGTTTCTTCATCCAACTAGGTAACATCATCAAGTGCACTGATGATGTTGCCTAGTCAAGTAATGAAATATCTGCAAGCAAACAACCAAGCTCAGGAAGGGATTCCCCTAATTATCTCTTTTGTCACTAAATTTCCAGTACACTTTTGTAATTTTTATTTACACTACAGATACAACTCTATATCTTTATAAGAAGCAAAATGTTATGATTATATGTAAATTCTGCCCACGGATGTTCAATAACAGTTATTAACATATTTAGGTGTTCATTTTACTTTTTAAAAAAAATATTTTAGACAGTACGTTATACCTATCTGCCACTCTTAAACGTTGAGGCCATCAGGATGATTAAGACAATGCCCATTTAGTCATTAGATTCTCCATCATCTCTTTTGTGCCCCACCTAAATTTCCAAAGTATTATAGTCATACCATTAAAGTAAAATAAATGCACTCCTACATCTCTTTCGAATTGCTGGCTCAGATTTCCAGGTTTGGTAACATTTCTAAGTAACATAGATGCCAGAAGACTATAATTTCTCCCTTTCAATCTTCCATAGCCAGATCCATTCATTCTTAGAAAAAACACTGACATCCTTTTGTTTATCAGCTTATTTCATACCAAACATTTCGCTTGCTCTTAGGAAGTATCTTTTTTTAAAAAAAACAACAGCACCTTGTTAAAACATGTCACAAAAACCATACTAACCAAACTAAAACGTGGCAGTAGCATGAGCTGTATTTAATAGCTCTCTGATATCTCTGCTTTTGCAGCAGTAGTCAATGGAAAGCATTCAGGATTTCAAAGTTTTTTAAAAAAGAAAAAAGAAAGCAGGAGGAGAAAAGAATGAAACAAAAATGCAAGATGTAAATTTCTTTTCTGATACAAATATCTGGTGGAAAGGCTATCACCTTATACACAATAAGGAGGCTCTAATGAATCAATTCAATCTGATCATCATAATCATGGTTATCTCCAAAGTAGAAAATTAATTGGCTGAAGTTAAATATCCCCTTTACATGTCAACAAAATTGGTTTTTCTGGGGATTAAAGGATTAATGTGGTGTTAAGTCCCTAAAGAGGTTAAAACACTTTATTATTCATTACAAAGCATATAGATTGGGCTGTTATTATGTCACTGCTTTTCATTATATTAAAAATGAAGGGAGGAGAGACAAAAAAAATCAACATTTTTAAAGTGACAGATACAGATAGAGCTAAAATCCTACTTCTGAATGGTTCATTTTTTTTAAAAAAAAGGCACTATAATCGTAATATGTTGCATTTGAAATGGTTTTAGCACATTACATTTTATTTTTATGTCTTATACTATGTTACAATAGCTTATTCAAATCTCTTTCCTCTCAGTCAGCAAATGGATGGAATTCCGTGATCCAATTTTTGTTTCCTTCTCCCATATTAAAAAATAATAAAAAAAACTAATCGTGGAATCAAACAAATAGTCCATCTTGTCTGAGATCCTGTCCTAATTTCTGCTTCTCTGTTGAAGTTCTGCAGAATGGCAAACACTCTTGGAACTAAACATCTCCTTCAATAAATATATCAGTCATAAATCATGATTGATAATTACCTCAGAACTTGTATTTCTACTGAAATGCTATGTGTTTGAAATAACGTAAGTTCATTTTTTAAAAAAAAATCTATCTGTGCAATTTCATTGGTGATTGATGTTCACAAAGAATATATTTGGTTCATTTGAACTGGATCCAGTCATCAAAGAGTATGCTAATGCCTATATTGGTTGTTGGAAAAGATAGGCGATGTTCAAAACCTCTGCTGAATGTCAGTTTGGATAGGCTGACAATAAAATTCCAAGGTGGTAGATATCAATGAATCTCATTATTGTTGAGACATTGCAATATCTCAGCATCCAGAAGATCTATTTTAAATGCATAAAGGCATAGCATATGCATACATACCCATCATGATATTCTGGTTGTTGTTTTTTGTAAGCATGGTTAGGCAAACCACAGGAAAGGGTAAGAAATGGTAAGCAAAAGAAATTAGAGTTTGTTCCAACACAATTTCCCATTGCCTTTTGTTGTCTAAACTTCACACATCTCTTTTTGAGAATCTTGTCAACCCTATCCAAGCACGACCTTTCTGATATTTCCTTCTTTTCAACTTCTTCGGTCTTCCTACATATAGAGGTACATATCTCCTTAATGGCACTTGCATCAACTGATGAAACCATAAGTATTGACTCCCACTATCCAAACACTTGTTTGGTGAGCAAAGGTTTTACATAATATTTTTATTAACCCAACAAAGGGCAGACTAGATTAGTAAATTCAAGTCATGCCATATGCAATAACCTCTGGAGAAGATTACAGAAATAACCTTGAATAAGATACATGGTAACTTTTAGCAAACCTTGAGTTTAGCTTAGGAAAACAGGAAAGTGTATGTGTGGGGGGGGGGAACCCTCAGATCGCCCCATCTAGACTATCAGGCTTTCAAAAAATTATATTACTGAAGCTTTATACCAATAAAACAGAGCACTGGTGTTTCTTAGTGAAACAAGGGGCAAGCAAAGAATACCCTGGCTTGATAACATTAACACTGATATGAAAATGACAAACTGAAAGAAGCTGTGCTTGACAGGGAAGTATGGAGATCACCTGCCTATAAAGTTGCCAAGAGTCGGACCTGACTGAATGGCCTATATTTTTGGGGGTATCTGTTTCTAATCTTAGCCTGTCTTGAAGGTCTGATGCTCCCTGCTAGGATTAAAGAAAGTTATCATCGTCACAATTTTGGCAAGTGTGCTGAAAATGAAATCAAAGCTTATTTTTTACCCCAAGCATGCTCATACAGAGTCTCTAATCTAAAGGCTATCTTGCAAGGCAACTGCCTTATAACCTTATAAGCATCTCATCAAACAGAAAGTACATGTGGTGAACAGGCCCTTTCTTGATTTTTTGAAATAAACAAATATTGTTAAGAAAAAAGAAGCATAAACGAAAAGTGTTAGAGCACTGCATCAAGCTGACAACAGATAAATCATGGTTTTGATGCTGTTGTTTTTTTAAAAAGGGGGGTATGTGCTCTGCAGAAAGGCAAACATCAGAACCTTTAATATCTTTAGGGAAGTATCACAAAATATGAAGGATTAATTCATGAACTAATATATTTGAATCAACTTCTTCACCCACTGTCATTGCTTCTTTAAATTACTTCTGTATGTATGTAAAAATGAGAGCAAGAAGGGGGGGAGAAGTAGACTCCTTTCAATATGCCCTAAAATACAAGTTTGGGCTGAAAATAAAACAGAATATAATTTAAAAGAGTTTGTCAGTGAAATGGTAAAAGATGGTTTCACTTGAATTCATGAATAAGGTTGCAGTCCTGTGCACATTTATGTGAAAGTGGCATTAGCTCTTTGTAAATAACTTGACAGCTAGAATTACATTGTATATGGAATGTATTAAGTATGCAGATAGACAATTAGGCCAAGGAATCTCAGTCACTTTATAGAATTTCCATGCACGTTAATAGACAGGAACTTCTGGACAGTCATTTCCCACTGAAGCCCAAAGCAAATGTCTGTCAGGGTTTATTTTTCATGCTCCTGTAATTGATTTCCCATTATAAATGCACTTTGGATGTACAATTCTGAATATGCATGCATTTTATGTGCATGTCCCCTTAAATATGTCTTTTGTGCATCATTTTTGAAATAAGTACAGAATCAATGATAGCAGTCTGCCCAGAGTTGAAGGATAGTAGCAGGGAAGGGAGTGTGGATTTGTTTTCCATAGCTTCTGTGGGTAGAGTCAGAACCACTGGTGGGATTCAGCCAGTTTGCACCATTTCAGCAGAACCGGTAGCTAATTTTTTGTTGGCCAGGCCCAGAATGGACTTTCAGAAGCAGCATCTATACAGAGAACCCGTTGTATACATATTTGAATCCCACCACTGGTCAGAACCAATGGGTGGATGCTTTAAAGAGACACTGCGATCCAAACTCAAAATAAGGAAACATTTTCTGACCACGGACATTATTAAACAGTGGAATAACTTGCTACATGGAGTTATGGGTGCTTCTTCCCTGGAGGTTTTCAAACAAAGGTTGGGCAACTATTTGCCTGGAATGGTCTGAGGTTTCCTATCCAGAGAGTTGGACCAGAAGATCTTCAAGATTCTAACCTGATGATTTATGATATTCTGGAAAAAAAGTGATTCTGGAGACACATATTTGGTTTTGGTTATATAATACAAAAGGTTTAAAACTGGTACAATCATACAAAAAAAATGGGACGCACTTCTCATCCCCATAAACCAGAGATATTTGTCTCCTTAAAGGTCAAATTACAATTTTTGTTTGTAATTTGATAGCATACTATCATAGAAATGACTGAATAATTGCAGTCAGGCCAAACAATAATTAGCCCAAAACACAGAGCCTTCCCTGCAAACCCAACTCCTGAACAAGCAGAAATCCTCAAAGTGCTTCCACTTAAACGTTCAAAGCAAAAGGTTTATTGGTAAAAATTGGCTTCACAAATTAAGCTTTATAAAAAGCTATGGTCAAATAGACATAATTTCTAGCTTATGCAGAATATAAAAATGATTGAATTCTGCACGAAAATAAATATTCCATTCCATTCTCAGGCATGAACTCTCACTACAGTAGGTGACCCTGGCTCAGTTTCTATTTCTTAGCCCATCCTATCTTGGAGGAGGGTTGTTTTGAAGAAAGGGCGATTCATATGCTACTCTTTGTTCCTGAAAGAAAGTCAGGATATAAAAACCTAACAATTATGTGTACTCATACAGAGATGCAAAGACACAAATATAAATGTTAGCTTTCATTACAAAAAAATGGCAACATATTTAACTTCAAACTTAAGTATTCAGAAACTTCTGGTACTTTCGTCAAAATGATAATGGCATCAGGCCATCAGGCCACAAGGCTGCCCCTTTGGGAAGTATGTGTCATGTCCTTGTGCCAATGAGGCAGGCCATAACATCAGATTAGCTCATTTGACCCTCCTGCAGAATGCCACTGATTGCACGTATTAGCCATATTACTGATTAATTGAGGAATGTTAAACTAGAAATTATATTTGTTATGTAGCCATTGTTTCTTACGTACAGGAAGTTGGGTGAATTGTCCCATTCTGCAGGTAGTCTTTGTTTAATAACCACAGCTGGGACCAGCAACTCTGTTGCAAAGCAAAGCTATCGCTAAATGGAATATCACATGGCCGTGACTGTGCTTTCCAGTTCAGAACTGACAAGATTACTCAGTTTCATATCTTTCATTTTCATTTGCCTCCTAACCTCTTTTCCCATCCTTTGTAATGCTTACCCCTGCACTGGGATAATTAGCAAGAAGAGAACTAATGTTTGTATTTACGTTCATTGGAGAGAGAGGGATCACAAGAGAATAAGCAGGCACATAATGCTGAATACATATTGAAAGCGAGGGGCCAGCATCAGCAGCCACAAGCACGCTATGCAATCACCCCAGTATATTCCCCATTGTATTCCCAGTTACTATCTTGGAATTTTTTTTCCTCTCCAATCTTTATGCTCTGCAAAGGAGAGCATAGAAAAGAAAAACAGATCTGGCAAAGAACAATGTGTGCGGATTATAATAGTGAACACATAACTAAGGGACAGTACTGTCATAATTTCAACCATTGCCAAAAGAGGCAATTGATAAGTGAGGACTAATTGGAAATAAAAAATAAACTTAGAAAGAAAAAAATAACATTTTCCAATCCTAATATATAAAACATCTTTATAGATATATAATATTATTAAAAGTTTAAAAGCAAAGGTAAAAGCAAATACAATCTATTATAGCGTAAGGAAGAAAAAAGAAATCAAAGAAAAACTTAAAAGTGCAAAAAAAGTAAAAAGAAAAAATACAAAGAAGTGGCTTCCAATCTTCTTTACAGAAGTTGTAAGTATAATTATAACTTTACCTCTTTCTCTAAAGTTACATCGTGACTCTCTTTTTTCTGTAGTATCTCATCATCAAAACCATAAATTATGAATTCATTTTTTTACACAAAACGTCCATATTGGGTTTCCAGTCAGCAATACATGTAAATATTGTCTTTTCTCTGATCAAACAAGTCAATTTGGCCATCCCAGCAAGTTCCATCAGCTTCACCAACCATTTCTCCATTGTAGATATTGCCAGATCTTTCCATCTTTGTGCATACAATAATTTTGCTGTGGTTATCATATATAAAAACAAGTTCTATGACTTTTTCCCAAGTGTTTGTCCATCAGTCCCAAGGGGAAAACTGCTCTGGAAAAATCTTGTACCAATAAAAATATTTATCAAATTTCAAAAAGCAGCTTCTGAGAAACAATTTTTTGAGGAGTTCAGAAGACACTAAATGAGAGTTGAATAATTAATGTTTCTAGGCTGTTCAGACCTCTTTATGGCTGCATTTTCTATAACCCTAATATTATTTTTAAATGCATGTTAATCACATCCATTTAATCAATGTCATATATGCTTTTGGTCAGTATGCTTTCCAGTATTTAAACACTTGCCCCATCTAATTTGGTTTCAATGTTAAATTTAAATATACAATTGTGGATTTGACTGAAAAAAACCTAAGATTAATTTCATTCTCTCTGACTCTACATACACAGACACACAGACACACGCGTACAACGGGAAAATAATTGATTTAAACATTTACAGCAAAGAGGATGTCTTTACAATAAATAGCTCCCTCCTAGACATTTCTGAGAAACTAAATACATCACAATTAAGGACATTCCATCTGTGCATAAGCCATAATAGTACTGTACACAGCTTGAAAGATGATGTGAAGAAAAAGATGCCCAGTCTCCATCCAGGCTTATGGCCAAACAAGACAAGGCCCATTGTGTCAGGATCTACCCATGTAGAGACCAAATCTCCCTACATCCATACATCACTCTGTGGATATTTCAGTGGCGGGATGAGATTTAATAGGTGAATGTGCTGAAGTTTCCAAAGCACTTTGGACAACTGCTATAAAATTCCTCGTGATCTCTTTTAATCTACATTTTACTCCACAAGGTCGAGAGAGAAAGAAACAACTGAGCCATGTGTTAGAGAAAGAAACAAGTAAATTCCAGTGTCTATATTTTAGTTTTGTTGTGTGTGAATGCCCTGAAAAATTATATATAGTGTGATATGAATCAAACAGGATATGCAATATGATACCCACTTCATCCCTTCCTGGCTTTACAGTCTATAAATTTAGTTGTTGCTGTTTTGGAGGATTGCAAAGAAGGACTAAGCTTTATCATTTAACATATGCAGAATCAGTGCCCAGCCACCTGGATGTTTGCCAATGGATAAGATTACACCCTCTGGTATGCAACAGGGTGTTTGGAGAAGAGGGAATGTGTGTGAACCTCCAAAATGAGACAGTGACTGAAAGACGGGGATTGAGTTATTGAGTGGCATGAAGTCAGGAACATTGTGGATAGGAAATTTAGGAATGAGAGAAAGATTTGCACCCGGCCCCATTTTAAATGGAGCTGTTGGCACTTACCCAGTAAGTAACAACATACATCACTGGTTTTCTCAGCATGCGGAGATCCTCTTTAGGAAAATATATCCGTGCACTTCTGGCCCTTCCAAGGAATAGACTGCTTGAAGTGTGGGAAATCATCCCCAAACGAGCTTCTGAAAAGAAAGATAGGAAGTAAATGGCTTTGAAAAGAACAAGCAAACTAACTAAACTACAACTCTATTATGTTTTGAAACTGAATACTTTCTAAATAACCTTCTGTATACACAAAGCTTTCTTAGAATGTCAAACATTTAGGTAAAATTAACATTGTGGTTGCTGTTAGTTTGGATCCACCACATTCATGTAAGTGTTGGACAAGCTATATACATCGTTCAGCTCTTTACCTGGTTTTCTCTGTTTGCTTTTGATTCATTGCTAACCTCAAAAGAAGCCAAAAACATTGTTCTATGTAGTCATAATCTACTTATATAATTTCTTGGGCAATCCAATCAGACTTTGGAATTATTAGATGGGCAACAAACTTAAAACCCTATGGTCCACATACTGATCAGAAGATGCAAAGGGGATTCAATAGTGTATTGATATTAAGAATATTTGTTTTGTATCTTTACTAAGGTGCAGTACAAAATAAAATATTATAACAATTACAATAAATCCAATAAAATTAACTCAGAACCCTGTAAGCCAATATTACCACTAAAACCATCCCTGTAGGAGAAGAGCAGGCAGAGCTGGGGGGGGGGGGGCGGAGTTAAGCACATCATCAGTTTAGATTTAGAATCACAAACGCTCCAAGTCAAACCCCTGCTGAATTCTGATGACCATTATCTGGCTCCAATTTAGCACTGAACTTTATTTGACCAGATTCTTGTGCATAGGCTTGAATAAATCTTCTATGCTGTAACCTTTTGAATAATCCTGATTCTTCACACCTGACATACACACACACAACACTGATCCACTAATCAGACAAAATGATCTTTAATTCATTTTGTAAACCCTCAAATAAAAACTCAGCATTCTTAATGAGCTAGCCTTGCTCAATTTGGAATGGGATCTAGTCTTTCTGCCAGGATAAAATACTGATAGTCCCTGACTTACAACCACAATTGGGATGACAATTTCTAAGCAAGGCAGTTGTTAAGCGCATCACATGGTTGTTAAGGGAATCTGGTTTCCCCTATTGTCTTTGCTTGTTGGAAGCTGGCTGGGAAAGTCAGATTACATACCATTGTAAAACCATGCCATTCCCAAGCACCTGACTTTTGAACAGGTAACTGCAGGGATGCTGCAACAGCATGAGGATCAATCATAGGTCACTTTTTTCAGCGATGTAATTTTGAAGTTGTTAAACAAATGGTTATAAATCTAAGACTACCTGTACTTGCAGTTACTAGTTAAAACTTTCTTTTATGTTCTTCAAAGAAGAAGGATAATATATAAGTACCTTTTGTAATGATCATGTATTGGGTTGCTTTGTCCAGAATGCTTTCTCCAATTCCCATTTATTGCCAACTCATGCAAACCCCTAGGTAAGCATATTTGTTTTCCTTTTTAGTAAGTGGATATATGTATGTTGGTTGCAATGCATGATAAGTACACTTTCTTAGCTGCTCATGAGTATAGAATCAAAGTTGTTTTAGCTTATGACACAACTATGATGACAGTGAAGCTTTATTTTTAAAAAAGAAAGGAATTAGAACCCCTATCAGGGAAGCACATCACCATAGTAATGGGGGACTTTAATTACCCTGCAAAGATGAAGTGAGGAAAGCCAAGGCTCAAAATGAACTAAGGCTTGCGACCAAAGTCAAAAATAACAAAAAAAGCTTCTTTCAACATGTAAAAAACAAGAAAAAAGTGAAGGAAACGATTGGTCCATTAGTGGGGGAAAGTGGTCAGAAGGTGACTCGCAATAGGGAGAAAGCAGAACTAATTAACTCGTTTTTTGCATCTGTCTTTACACAAAGGGAAAAAACAGACCAACCTATCAAAAATAGTGCCATAAAAACAGTATAGAAACACAAGTTAAGATAGGCAAGAAAATGATAAGTGAGCACTTGTCCAGCCTAGATGAGTTCAAATCACCAGGACCAGATGGATTACACCCCAAGGTTCTCAAGGAACTGGCAGATGTGATCTCAGAACCACTGAACTATATTTTTCAAAGATCTTGAAGCACTGGGGAACTACCAGGGGACTGGAAAAGAGCTGATGTAATTCCCATCTTCAAAGAAGGAAAAAACATGGATCCAGGAAATTACAGACCTATCAGCCTGACCTCAATACCTGGGAAGATTCTGGAAAAGATAATCAAACAACGAATCAGCGAACACCTAGAGGCAAACAAAGTCATTACTAAAAGCCAACATGGGTTTGTCAAAAACAGATCGTGCCAGACAAACCTTATTGCATTCTTTGACCAAGTGACAAAATTAGTGGATCAGAGGAATGCTGTGGATATAATATACTTGGACTTCAGTAAGGCATTTGATAAAGTAGATCACAACCTACTACTCGATAAGATAGAAAAATGTGGGTTAAACAGCATCACCACCAGATGGATTCGTAGCTGGCAGACCGGCCGTACTCAGCGTGTGGTCCTCAATGGAACCGCATCTACATGGAGGGAAGTGTGTAGTGGGGTGCCCCAGGGCTCTGTTCTAGGCCCAGTGCTCTTCAACATCTTCATCAATTATTTGGATGG